>NC_083760.1:65960089-66260089 GCF_963514075.1 Conger conger | reverse complement strand
CAGTTACCCAAAAATGATGACTTAGCACATTTTCAGGCAAAAACTTCACTCTAACCTTCTATCGTTCTATTAAAATCAATAGTCTAGTGTATTTCTATTTTTATTTTTTATTTTTTTTTGTAAATATGCATGGATGTTCTTTTATCACAACATGGATTCACGAAACGTGTTACAATGCATGCAAGTATCACGTTTAAATGAAAGCATAGACATATTTTAAACTGTTAGTTGGGCTCTAGTTAGTAGCCTGCATACATTCCATGCATGCACTTGCTCTACTATAACTAGAAATGTGCATTTATGGAGCAGTTCCCGCTCTCTTGTGGCAGTGGAATCAGAGTAGATAGTTAACGTATCTTCCGGTCTTAATGCTTGCCCCCTGGGTAAACTCAATGCATGAACAGCAAATGATCTCCATTCTTGCTGCCCTTGAATGATTTACTATGCTAATACTAAAGGGCATTACGGATTTTTATGAGAAGTCTAATGCAGAACAATATCTGCGGAAAAAGTCGATCCGAATAAAATCACCTCAGTCTCTTACTGTAAATGACTTTAAACGTCGAGGTGATCTGAAGAGCTGTAGTCGGGAAATGAAGTGGGAAAACTGCCAGAAATATCTTGTTGCATCTGTGAACCAGACAGTTCTCACTCCAATCCCCCAGTGAAAATGAATAATTTAATAAAGATCTTGCTCTTTTCACCACTAGGATACATTAGCGACTACATCAACCCCTCCGTATATGATGGGGAGAGCGACAGCGCCATTAAAGTGCCGTCTCCTGAGCCTCTATACGACGGTATAGCCAGTGATTATGGAGCACCGGACTCGGACCAGCCCGACAGCCCCCAGTCTGAGATCACATCTGGTTACATCAACGGGGACAACGCAGTGAGTGAAGGGTATGCGGTTGATGCGTTTTTCATCACGGACGGAAGGTCACGGAGGAAAGTCATTAGCAGTTCGAGGACCATACAGCGCCACACGTGCAACGAGTGCGGAAAAACCTACGCTACGTCTTCCAACCTGAGCCGACACAAGCAGACCCACCGGAGCCTGGACAGCAAGATGGCCAAAAAATGCGCTACATGTGGGAAGGTGTACGTCTCCATGCCAGCTATGGCCATGCACCTGTTGACCCACGACCTCAAGCACAAGTGTGACATATGCGGCAAAGCATTCAGTCGACCTTGGCTCTTGCAGGGCCACATGAGGTCACACACCGGCGAGAAGCCCTTTGGATGCGCACACTGCGGAAAAGCGTTTGCGGATCGTTCAAACCTCCGCGCGCACATGCAGACGCACTCTGCTTTCAAGCACTTCAAGTGCAAACGGTGCAACAAGACATTCGCGCTGAAGTCCTACCTGAACAAGCACTACGAGTCCGCCTGCTTTAAAGGCGCGTTCTCGCCTCTGAGTCCACTTGAAGCATGACTTCCTTATTCAGGACTTTAATATTCTCCTAGAAACACAACGATAGCACAATTTTTTCGATTCTCTTCAATAATGAACTAATGGAAATTATCTTCGCATGAACTTAAAAAAAAATGTTTTTTTTTTCTCCAGTTGCATCTCTATAATGCAACTTTAGAACATAAATATGATATGTTTTGCCTAATCTCAGTGAAGACGTCAAAATGTCTATTTATTCTCGAAAAGGTAAAACATTTTCCAGTTACTGGATAACACTGTACCACTGCAAGTGACTACACAAGCATTCAACACTGAGGTAAAACAAATTTATTTATTTATTTATTTATTTATTTATTTATTTACTTGCCCAGCCTTTCTTAACCCAAGTGAAACTTTTTATTTTTTACTTTATATAGTTTTCTCCGACCCCTTAATCATTAATATGCCAAAGCACTTGTCGCTTTCTGAATAATTATTCACCTTTGTGTTACTACCATTCAGAAATTATTGCATGCAAAAAAGGAAAAATCTATGCCAATTTTACAAAGCTTTTAATTTAGCCAAAATCTAGATAGTTTCTAGGGGGCAATATTTCTTGGGAGTCTCATGAGAAACTAGAGCAATAATAACTCAATGCATGGTACTTTTACAATTAAACAATAATACCTACCACCGTTTTTAAAAATCAGGTATGGTTAACCCAGTACTCATATTAATCAAACAGAATATCAATATCAGGGAAAATGCCAGAATAGTGTTAGAAAATAATGGTTAGGTAAAAAAGACTAAAAAAAAAGAACCTTCCTTTGGTATATGGTTATGCACTGCCTGCCTCTTACTTACTGTAGTTTTAGGACTTAGGCTTGTTGTGCTGGAGGATCAGCTCCAAGCGGTTCAGAACATTTTTCCGAATCTGCGGATCATTCACCGCAAAAAATATGGACTCTTACTGATGGGGGGATGGAATGGGATAGATTGGGTGGGATGACTTTCTGCGGGCCAGACTATTTGCACTGTTTTCAGACTACTGCACGTGATTGAGCGTTTTAGCCACGTGAAAGTCCCACAGATTTGTTTTTCAAGCTCTTCCTTTTAGATATTTCCAAGTAGCACAAAAAACCCTCATACATTCAGGTAGAAGGAACTTGTATTAGCTTGACCTCGGTTTCTTCCCTTTTTGTATATCAAATTGAAAACAAATAATAATAAAATGAAAAAAACAGTGTTACAAGAAAACTTGTAAATACACCCTCTGGAGTTTTAAGATTGATTTCCAGTTCTGGGGAGGGTGTGGCATCCTGTAGATTTTTTTGAGCCAGTATTTGAATGATGTAAGCACAATGACACCAGACATTTTATCGCACTTCATAATAAAGAATAAATAAATATACCTCTGCTTCCAGCTCATTTGTCTCAGTTCTGGCCAATGCACTGTAGGCATACACCTCATTAAATACAAAGGGTCTTGGCAAGTTCAAGTACTAAGCAGGTCCAAACTAATAACTGATCGTAAGATAAGAATGCAACTGTTATGCAGCTCTTAAGTTCTGCAGTTACTGCATCTACTGAGCTGTAACTGTCCAATTGCTTGAATTTGTAAAGTTATGGGATTCACATTTTGATCAAAACATGCATCCTTAAAACATAAAAGGGAATGTTATATATCTTGGCAGATTGTCACAGAGCTACAGTAAAACATGTTGCTGGTGTAATATGTACATCTGTTAATATAAAGGGTCCTATGCATTATTACAGAATTTATCACCAACTCGTCACTCTGCTTCGGATAAGAGGGAACAGATCTGCCGTGTATAAACTGTGTGTTCAAACATGCTCATGAGAATACTGTGCATTACAATACATTTCAATCAGTTTGCAGAGTCTCTTATCCAGAGCGATCTACTGAACAACATGCTTATTAGCCTGTGGCTGCTGGGCACAAGAGCAGAGCAGTATAAATATCAACACAAACATCAAGAGCAAATGTGTGACTTTGCTGTATTGACATTGATTTCTTAATGTTGGACCTTGCACTTTTGCCTTCTGTGATCCATGCTCAGGGGAAATAACAGGTAGAACCCTGCTTTTTCACATTTTCCAGCGTGCAGTTCAGTCAAAACCCATTAGGTGTCTCTGTAGCTACTGTAGATGAATACCTAACAAGGTAATTGGCTCTGATAAACCTATGATAAATAGAATTAACAGAGACTAATCATAATGAATTTAAGGTTATCCACTGTGCAGATGGAATGCATTATGAAGAAAGTTCTAGCAGTCCTTTAGTTTCCCAGGATTCATTTGGTGTACTGTCTGTACACAGGTCGCTTCAAGTTATCTCAGTCAAGCATCATGTTTTTTTTCTTTTCACAAAACAGTATCAAAACTGTTAATGATTCTGTTGAATAGAGATCTATGAGTTCAATGTCTAAATAATGCAGCAAATCACTATTGTTTTCATAATCTTTTGCTAAAAAAAACCAATTTCTCACCAGAAATAATGAGTTCTTTATTGTCACATTTTATTAAATGTTGTTGAATAAAATGAAAAATTGGTTTTGTGAGCACTGCTGTACTGTATGAATTGGTGAGGATAATTGATGTCAATTAGTATTCATTTTTTGACTAATTGAGATAATTCATTCATTGCTTTATTGAGATTAATGTGATTATTGTGAGATCAGATGGCTTTTTGAGTAGACTGTATTGGTATTATGCCACTGGATGACTAAAAGGTATGATGCCAAGTTTGCTTGGAGGAAACTTGAGCAGAAACAGCACTCAATGGCCAGGATTGTCAGTTCCTGCGTAAAGCAATAAAGTTTTCCCCTCAGAACAGATCTGACCCTACAATATACTGTATGAGGAAAAATGTTGAAGTGGCGCTTTGTAAAAAGCCCAAAGCCAAAAGACCAGACAGCTTTCGAAGATTGTGTAACATTATTAAGGTTTTAGCTTTGTGCAGCACCCAGGATGAGTGTGTCAGTGATACAAACAGCTGGTGGATAACCTATGGATTGAGTTGTGCATGGAGAAGGCTTTTATTGGAGATTAATTGTGCTGGCTGCATTGGGGACAACAGCCACATACACAGACAGCCGTCTATGGATTTGACCTTGAATGACCTTATTCATATTGTTTTTTGGTACTTTTCTCAAAATTCATCTTGACATGCCCCCTGTTAAGAACATCCTCTTTGAAATGATCTGCATGTACACTATGATCACCATCAATCACTCAGTCCCAGAACTATTCTGTTTCGCTGTGTTGAAGTACCATTATCTGTGCATATACATTCAATCAACATGGGACCTTTAAACTTTGAGGCGCACTGAAAAAAATGTGTTGGTTTTTCCTTCAGTAAGAGTTCCACATTCATTAAAATGATTTAACAGCTTGTGAAGAAAAACATTCATGAATTTGCTATTCAATGTCAAGGACAAACAATTCAATCCTAACCAGAGTCTTGCAATCCATTCTCTTTCAGTGATTGTCTTTAAAATGGTGATTTAACCCTGAGATCATTTTAACAGTGTACTCCAGTATCCGAGACATCATATATTTTGCGCTGGTATATTTCACATGGACTATATTATCCAAAAGCTCGGTCAGCATAAAAAAGCTTTTATGTAATTCTATGCATTTGATTATCAGGATGCAGACCTCTTTAAATCAGACGAGTCAAGCATTCTTAAAGAACAAATGTTGCCATGTTGTAATAGGGTATTTAAATAGCATTTTCCCCAAAAAACTGGGTGGTTTTATCTACATCCAGATGAGAGTGTAGTTATGCAATCATAGAATCTCTTTACCGTACCTATGCATTACCTTATATCACACTTTTGTTTTGCTTGTGCATGCAGATTCTGCGTAATTTCTTATATGAAGATATGTGAATGTTTTGTATTGCAAGGTCTGCTACATGTTTGGCATCATAGCCAATTCACAGCTCAATTCCTGTGCCTCCCAGGGCGCACCACGCCCGCTGTTCAATCTGGGATCCTCAGTTGGATGAGCCCTGCCTCTCGTGCGCACGCGGGCTCCAGTCTCCTGCCATTGCCAGGAATCATTAGGCATCATATGAGAGAGCCTGGGATTGAGTCTCCGGAGCTCCGGGTAATTGCACTAGCAGGACTGTGTCAGCAGAATCCGTGACTTAGAGTAACAGGAGGCAGATCCAAGGAGGCGTTTGTGCATTGGACTGTTTCCCTTTCTGCCCCAGTCACAGCCACTTCAGATCACGCTGCCCCGGGGGCAGGTCTGGGCCTATGCAGATGATACGGCTCCTCAGGGCCCAGGCGCGGAGGAGCCTTTGAGTGTCTCTTCTCATCCCGGCTTCTGAGGGGCCGTTCGGTCGGACATCAACGGCGCCTCGCGCACGCCGCCCTGTTTCAGAGGACGTGTTTATAAATACTGTCCTGCTTAAAACTGCAGACGGCTCAATTAATCCACAGCTTCGGAAAAGCAGTCAAATGTGCTAGTCTTGCTTACTGGGGATAGACACATTTCCACGCTGTCCCATATGTGCTGTGCTGTATGTCGTTGCAAGGTGTGTATTTGTTTTAAATGTCCTTGTGTGTCCTTTCTTTTTGTTCTTGTTGTTATTGCTAAGGGGCTGAGCCTTTTCATGTCTTTTTCCTCTGGTTCGGCTGCTTCTTCAAATCAACATTTCCCCTGGCAAGCTTTAAAATTCATGATTCTTTTCAGACAATTAAAGCCCTATTCCAAATGTCTAGTCACTCAGTAATTCAGTAATTAACAGATACTTGGTGATGCTAAAACAGTGATAGAAAAAATATGTATGTTTTTAATTGTATAAGCCTCTCAGCTTTATATCAAATCCAGACTGAGCCAGTGCCAACTGTGCCTGGTAGCTCGTAATCAGTGACCCACAATTGGTGCTTGTGTCACCCAGGATATGGAAGGGTTCATTTGGATAGGGATCTGTGTTTCATCACTCTGGGACGTCCCCCAATGGCCGATAAATGCACTTATAAGACTGTGTTTCAATGCCACATATGAAAGGTCCTCCTCCAACCCCACCCTGTGAGAACTTATCTGCAATGCAAAGAGGAGCAGCCTTTGGATGTGTTTTGGAGGGAACTGTGGACTTCCCAGCTCTGCTGTGGACCTGTGGACTTGCAGAAGGGAACCCAGCTGCAGTTATATATTCCAAGAGGTGGGACTTGGATATATACAGCCCTGAAGTTGGGCGACTTTTAAATACATTTAAAAAAAATATCTCCCCACATAGGCACAAGAAGTTGTCATGCATAATCGATGAAGGTTCAGAAATTTGATTTGTTAAATTCATATTTATTAACTCAAGGGCTTTGAATTGTACAAATTTGGTTAGAATATGGACATTTTCAGATTTGAATAACTAAACCACAAGGCCACTATTAATTGAAGGCAACTCCAAATTGGTGTACCATTTGTTACACCAGAAGGATTTATTGGTATATTTTAAACATTCGGAATGTAGTCAAAAACATTTTGGCAATCAAAATGAAAATAGAAATTTTGCATGAATATTTGCGTCGAATAATTGATCAATGAAGTACTGAGTAACAACAAAAACTAACAGATGCTGCAGCTTTCAAGGAACAGCGTTGCAGACCTCTGGTAACTCTCAAAGGTTATAAATTCCACAAATCCCATTTGAATAACATGGAACATCTCAGGTTTGAGTATGCAAATCAAACAAGTCTTCAAATGTTGCCAGAGGCAGTCACATAGTATTTTTTCTACTCAGAGAAATTACTCAATGGTGTTTGGCCCTAGATGCAAAGTAGTCTTCTTAATGCACAGCAGTATGGTGTTAGCTTACAAGGTTCCTTGTTAATTCCTTGTTAATATGTTCCTGTTGGAGATTATATTGTATCATTTTATTACTATTAGATAATTCATGAAATATGGCTGTAATGCTTTTGTAGACGGGTTCTTCTCAATGGGCATGAACATTATTGATGCTAATGCCCCATTGAGTGGTATATGTGTACAAAAACATCATAGACATATTTCAAAACCATCGAAATACAATTCCAAAGCATAGCTATTCCAGTTATGTCAATTAAAATTGTATATCTGTCAGAAATATAATTAATGCATCAATGGTTTTACTTCAGTGATCACCACTTTGCAGATTATTTGGTTTCTGTAAACACAAATGCCAGGCTAGACACAGAACTGATGCCACTGTCTCAGTTGGCAGCACACATTGCTGTCGTGGCAACAAACTCACTGCAGAAGCTTTTTTCTGCCTTGCAGACACAGTAGAATGGCTTGGCCCTCCAAGGTTCAGCCCTTCCATTACAGAAGGATTTTCTGGTTGCTAACTCAACCAGTTGCACATGAAGTTTGTTTCTGGCTGGAAACTTTTGTGGCAGGATCAGGTCATGTGATCTTTTGACACATTATTTCCAGATGCAATAGGCATATAATTCTTAATCATTTATGCAGGCGAATGGCCAACCACCTGCCTGCCTCAGTTGTGATATTTCAGGCTGATGAGGCTCTGCAGCCTGTTTGCAGACATTTGAACGGTACTGTATCCCTGTGAAAGTATCACTGTGAATCTGAGGCAGTGACTCACTGTGCAGAACTGGGTGAGCAACACTCACAGACACGCTGTGCTAACCACTGTGGCTGATATTCTCTCCCCATGGCAAGGAGTAAAGATTTTGTGATGAAGAGTTCAGTGCTATGACAGGCTTAGTGCCTGGCTGTTTATAGTAATGCTGTAAACAGCAAGCACACCTGTATTAGAATGAGGTGTTATTAAGGTGTTATTAGAGGCTCCACTTTCCTCTTTAAAATGTAGAATTCTTACAGAAAAAGATTCTGAGGCCTAATTCCTTGTGTGATGCTCAGGGGTTAAGATCATGTCCTCATGTAGCTTTCGGCAAGACGTATCAGCATGAGGATAAAAATAATTTGTCAAACTCTCCCGCCATCATAAAATCGTTTGTGAGATGCTTTCTGCGCAAGGGAAAGTGAGAGTGAAGGTGGGGAAGAGACAGGCTGGGAGAGAGAGAACAGCTAGTCTGCTCCACAAATGCTGCAGTGTGGCCAATATCTCCCAGCACAGGAGAAATGTTTCAGGGGTGGAGAGGAGCGCTGCTGGAATGGGGGGTACTGACCCAGTTTGGATAATGTGCGGCTGAACCAGCAGGCAAGACGGTGAACAAAGTACATTTTAATCACACTCTCCTGCGTCTCTGCACTGTTGCACAACCTTGAAATTTTACTAAGAACTGGACTGCTTTCTGGTTCTGTTTTTAAAGTGTGTTTTCTTTTATTTTGAGTTGTGTGCTTATTCTAGTTGAATGACTCCATTTTATTGGTATGCTCACTGCGCTTCAGCTGTCTATTAGTTCCACAAATTCAGGGAAGTTTGACAATCCCTACTCAGGTTTTCAGCCAAAAGTGCATTTCCTAAATACAATGACATGATTTTATTTTGTAATTGTAATTACTTTGTATTCAGGCAATAATTTAATTTAAAAAAATATATAACAGCTGCTGATAGCTTCTCGTGACAAACAGTAGGACTTCAAGTGAAGAATGAGCTGAACATTTAAGCATACATTGAAAACAAATGAGCCAGTTAATAACTATTGCTACCCTATCTACCCTGTGAGATAATTCAGCCTTTGTTTGCACAGGCCACGTGGTCTTGTGGCTGAGTACCACAGTATTTCCCTGGCTGTCCTTGCCTTTGCTGTGCCATGTGAACTGAGGCAGTTTCTGTGGGCTCACTACAACCCTCTGTACCAGCCCAAGGACTTAGAGTTCAGAAGGTTTCCGGGTCTGTGTGAGGATCATTATATAAGCCTGACTAAACCATTAACACCCCCTACAGCGCACCCCGAGAGAATAAATCTTCCAATATATTTGCCTATGATTCAGTAATTATTTTCCAAACTAAAAGCGTGCACAGGAGTATTCAAGTTAACAATTAAGAACTTTTCCTCTCAATTTCTCATAAGAAAATTACAATTCCACTCTCCAGTGATTTAGAAATGAATGGATATTCAATTTCAGATACCCTTAGACTAATTAGGCTGCATTCTATGGCAGTTCTATTCTCTATGATTGTTTTTCCATTTGAAGTAGAAAGAGATTGAGACCCAATATTCTAAAAGGCAATTGAAATTGAGTTATCTACTACCATTAAGTAGAGTGTAAATGAAGTAGCCTTGAATAAATGACAATTGTCTGGATGGCAAACAAAGTGATGTCAACAGAATCAGAGTGCCTATGCTAGAAAGAAAATGAGCAAAACATTTTCTGTCAAAAATAATACCTTCAGACCAATTTGGTTTGCTTGCTGATTTGTAACCAGTGGATTTGTTTGTTGGACCGTGCAAGCTCCCACATCAACAATGGTGTACTGGACATTTTTCAATAAATTCAACAAAAGAAGGAAACTGGAGCTACTACGTCAAGACAGATATCAGCTAATTAGGATTTCAGTTTGTCAAATGTATTCATGCACAATTGTAATAGTAAGAATAGTACCATTTCACATTTGATGGCTGGTCACATATTAAGAGTGACCATATTAATTACTACTGTACATTGACTGGTTGGTCAGAACCTGATCAGCACAAGACTGAAAAACTTCTCTTGTCTAGAGGTGATACAACATGGTGGTTTCAGTCATTATATAGTTATACTACATGTTGCTGTATTGTTTACATTATTTATGGTCTTTGGATGTTACATATTGTTAATGGATGAGGTGAGTTGAAGATGAATGAGATAAAAAGTGATCTTGAATGCAATCTATTTTCCATGAGCAGTCCTTTCATAACGACATATATAAGTTCACATGGGGCTTGGTGAGTAAGCCTTTCTGAGCAGGCCTTAAAATCCCACCCGCATTGGTCCTACATAATTGCACTTAAATCCAGAGAAACAGAACAACATTAGGTGCAGTGACATTAAAGTCTGCTGCAGATGGGTTTTTAATTAAATTAGCACTCTGGCTAATTGCGTATACACAATGAAAAACTGGTTTCAGATTGTTACAAAATAAAAGTATAGTTGTTGGTCTTCTTTATTCATAAATTACCCAGTGCGCCAGTTGGCTGCAGAATTATTGGCACCCTTGATAAAAATGGCTGCATATACAAACAATGTGGATAATGATCTATATCTTTCTGTTCGAACATACAGGAAATTATATTATTTTATTTCAATACATTTACTCATGTTTCAATGTTTGTTATTCAGTAATCTAGCTTTTTCTGAAAACCACTGATGCCAGTGTTATTGGCAACCCTAACAATTATGGTAAATAAAATTAAACAAAGTGAAATTGGCAATACAATTTCACTTTAATTCTGTTAAGCTCCATCTAAAGGAACTATATTGAGTCACTCCATCCATTTCACCAGAGTATATAAATGAGGTAACAAGCATCCTTTGTAAAAAGTACCAGGAAATCTGGTTGCCTCTGCTAGGAAGCTGAGATTTGGTCATAGTTAGACTGTCATTATGATATTTTGAACAGCAATCCTATAATGATGGACATTAGACATTTTTTCTTTATTGTTTAAACTGCTCATGGACTGATTCAATAATGAACTGAGAAATTCATCGATATGTGACATTCAGGGTAGATGGTAGATTTATTGATGAACTGATTGATTCATTGAATGATTCAATTATATACAGTACAGAATATATAACTGCTTGATAGATAAACTGCCGGAGATAAAATGCTAAGATCTGACAGGTGACGGACTATGGTTTATTCAGAGAATGACTGCAGTATGTTGATGTGGGAGAGAAGGGCAGCCAAAACATTGAAAGATTGGTGGTGTTACTCTCTCTCTCTTGCTCTCTCTCTCCATTTATCTCTCTATCTCTCTCTCTCTCACACACACACACACATTCATGCACACATCCGTAACAGTTATTGCATTGAAATACCACCCAGTTTGAATTGTTGCCCACTAATAATTTAATTCAAGCTTTGTTGCACTGTTCTGCATTATTAAATCTATTTACAATTGCTGCACATGCATTGTTTGCATTCCATCATTCCCACGAAAACTGCTGACACTTTGAGGGCAAATAAAACACTTTCATTACATTCAAATGTATCTGTGAATGGACATATGCAGATTTATTGTTTACTGTGGTGGGGCAGAGCAACAAACTACAAGAAGACGATATACATATATAATGTCTCTGCATGACATGCCACGTCGAGCCCCGGTGCAGGACAAAACATTGCAGGGTGTGTTTCAGCAGCTGTTTGTCAAGATCAGTCTGAGAGAAAGCAGCTTGCCGTCTGACACAGGTTTGCTTGTGAACATTTGTCCTTGTTTCTACGTCCCAAGAGATGGAGGATGTCTGAAGTTTCAAGTCACACTTCATTCCACAGAGTGCTAGTTAGAGACAGGCTAGAGCAGATAAAATATATTCAGACCATTAAATCCAAACACTGATCCTCTTTGCATGTACAATGTCTATCCCTTCAAAAGACCTTCGTAACACAAATGTTTAAATCTCAGATTAACATGAATAAATAACACTCTTATCGTGATGAACGTGGTCACACTTAAGAAATAAAGAAAAAGATACTTTTAATTTAACTGCAGACGGCCAAAATACATGTAAATGTTTGTGCTATATGTTTCTTTAGTGCATTCATTATCTTGTCTGTACTGAGCCAAAATGCGCCCAGAGCAGAACGCATATGGGTGTTATTAAAACTACACAGTCCTATTGTACAGTTTTCCAGTTTTCTGTATGGATGTGTTTACCAGCAGGGATCTGGGAGCCCCGGTGGGGGGCAGGGTACTGCTCTGTCATACACTGCAGTGAGAATGCAGCAGGGCAGGGGAAAGAGCGGAGAGCGGCCGGTCTGAAGGGGAAAAGAACGGCCCTTTTCTGGAGCAGCGCGCCATGTTTTCACCGTGTTTCAGAAGTCAGCACTCTGAAAGTGATGTTTTCAGCTCCACTGCACCGCCTCGCTGGGGCTGCAGCAGAGCGCCCCTGCTGCTATTTCAGCACTTTGTCCTGCGATCGATTCAGTCACAGCCATAAAGGAGGACCAGACACAGCGTTCTGCACAGAGATACACACATGCATGCACATACACATACACACACACTCCCATACATACCCACACACACATATACACACATACACACACACACACACACACACACGCACTCGCATACATACCCACACACTCATATACACACACACACACACTCACATACATACCCACACATACACACACACTCATACACACACACACACACACACTCACATACATACCCACACATACACACACATTCATATACACACATACACACACACCCACATACACACACACACATACATACACATACACACACACACTCACATACATACCCACACATACACACACACACTCACATACATACCCACATATACACACACACTCATACACACACACACACACACTCACATACATACCCACACATACACACACATTCAAATACACACATACACACACACCCACATACACACACACACACACACATACATACACATACACACACACACTCACATACATACTCACACATACACATACTCATATACACACATACGCACACACACCCACACACACACACATATACACACACACTCACATACATACCCACACACACACACACACACACACACACTCATATACACACATACACACACACACACACACACATACATACACACACACACATGCACGCACTCACATACATACGCACATACACACACATATACACACAGAAACCAAAATGCAGAGAAAAACCGAAACACATGCTCCTATACTCACATCCAAACACAGGCATGTAATTACATGCATACATGTGCTTGTACCCACAGAACATGAACACATGCCTACTCTCAGTTACAGCATGAACTCAAAGACCAACAAACCTCCTCATACACACTGTACAGATATGCTGGTACGCACAGCTACAATTCAGGAACGACCACAGAGCATGTGGAAATAGGAATTCCTATAAGGATCAATTCGCTTTTTGCGCTTAATGAATAAATCAAATAAATCATCTAACATACATTACACAACATAAAAGCACACACACGCATGCACGCACGCATGCATGATTACACACACGCACATATCTGACAATTGTGCAGTACGATTTCATTTAGCCCAAAATAAATGTTTCCTCCTGTGTGGATTTGACCTTCAGGAGGCAAAGGTACTGTAAATCCTTTTTTCATCAGGTTTATGTGAAAGGCTTTGCGTCTACAGGGGTGCTCCTGGTGTAACCACGGCTGGGGAGGCTCGGAGTCATGGAGCGGCAGAACTTGGCAAATGGCACAAACACATCCGACGCCCAGATGCCACAGGTCAGAAACACCACGGGTGAGATCCGGGGCACAGGTCAATCAAACACCTTTTATCCAAGGGCATTTTTTTCTGTGCTTGGCAAAAATAGAATGGGAGGGTTTGAAAGGATGCCAGGTGTCTATTTTAGGTCTCTCAGCATGGGAAGAAAGGGATTCACATTCTAAAAACACACAGAAAAATATATATTTCAACCCTTCTTCGAAATGAAACTGAATTTCACTGTTCTATTTTTTACCATCAGAGAACATTTGTCCATATGACTGATGGAAGTGATGTCTGCTGAAGCAAAGGGGTTTTATGTCAAATCACTCCTGTATCTCATACAGGGAAATTTTAAAAAGAAATCCAAAAGTATAGGGACAAACCTTTTAGTTTAGTGAAATAAAACAATGAAAATCTTTCATCTTTTTATCACATTGGCACAGATTCATACTCATCTCATCTGTTCATAAGACATAAGAATTTGTAAGACTGTAAGACATTTTAGCAAACTCTAACTCACCCATTCTGTTCTTAGAGTTGTGCTCTTGCTGTTGTAGTCCTCTCTTTATGGTAGTCTTTGACACATCTAAGTCAACATCCTGGAGAGTCTTATTGATTTGTTGAATATTTGAAAAGGGGCTTGTCTTCTCAACCAAACATGTCCACTACAGTGGTCTTCAGTGTCTGCCAGGTCATGACTTGGCTCACCAATGCATTCCAGCTTCAGTTTATTCTGGTTTTTCATCCGCATGACGCCCTGCTTTACTGGTTTTGACACTTCTTTGGTTCTCACTCTGAGAGACAACAGAAACTCTAAATGCAACTTCCACACTCAATCAATCAACAATCAACTCAACACCTTTTGCTAGCATTCTTGTGCATGAACTAATGATACAAAAACACACAACTGGCCAAGAAACAGCTGAAAAATTCCAAAAGTTCCAATTACTTTTGCACCCATACAATGAGGGGACTATGTATAGAAATGTCTGAAATTACTACATGGATCACCTAATATGGATGTAAATATCCTTGAATCCTGCACTTTAATATTGTGTTCATTGTTTAAAATCCAATGTGCTCTGTAATCCAATAAGTACAGAGCCAAATCTACAGAACTTGTATCACCAATATATTTGCCTATACTTCACAGACTATGAATTTATACTAAAGCAGTTTAAGTGGTAGCTCTGTGGCTTGGACCACCTCTCTGTGCTATTGCCCATTTTGACCTTTATAAAGGTCATGGCTGCTTGGAAAGGTCATGCTGACCTTCTGTGTTTCCAAGTAAAAGAAATGGGAACATAAAAATTACATGGTGTTGATTTAATTCCACAAGGAAGATGCCTTGGAGAACACTCTTAGTTAAGATTCATTGCCGTGAATCATCTGAATCACTGACCCTGATTTCCAGCAGAAGATGTACGGTATCCCTTATGGGGAACTGCTTAAGCTAGTTGAGCCTCGGTCTGGCTGGTCGAGGCTGGTGTGAGTTATGTCAGGCTTGTTTTGGAAAGTTAAGGCTACTTCAGTTCAGCCTTTTCAGTCTTTACATATCTTCAGTCCATACAAACTCTTAAAGTGCGGTAGTGTTCTCTATAAGCTTAGACACCACAGGATTGTATGACAGACCATAACCCATTGACAAGAGAGGTCTACATGAGTACTGTATGTGTATACACATGCTGTAAGTTGTAAATTGTTACGATTCATACTGTACAATATTTCCAGACATTTTCTGGATTGTATCGCTCCAATTTGACGTTGCTAAAATAATGATTTCTTTGAGGGAGCTCTACCCATTTTTACTGGGGCTCTTGCATGTGATTCCTCCACCCCCCACACCCCCCTCCCCCCAAAAAAGAAAAAACTTGAGCTCTAAATATGCAGCACATTCTAAAATTAGCTCCATTTTAAGTGATGCGATCGTCACCACAGTATGTGTGTAAATCTGTGTGAGGAGCTTGGCATGTGTCCCAGTGTTTTCATAATGTGCATTTTGTTCTGTGGAAAACTCTCACTGTGTGAAACCACATCCCAATTACTCTCCATGAATGACTTCAAGGGTCCGCAGGGCAGAACAGATGCCACCTGGAGCTACAAAACAAAGTTGGTACTGGCTTATTTATTTATATATATATTGCCCTTAACCAAATATGAGGAATTAATTACCTTGGGGGATTTATATTAACTGCACTGTAGGGTACATTATGACAGATACTGAGAGGGGCATTCAGTTTGCTATTCTTCTTTGTCCTTACCTTTTCAGAAAGGTATATTTCCAGAATATTCTAATAGCACATAGTATCCAATAGTAAGTAAGGGCCCTCTTTGAAGTGTACAATCATGTGCAGCCAGGTGCGTACAGTGCTTGATTACATGGGGAGAACAGGTCCTGGTAGACTCTGTGGCAGTGGAAGTGGATGTCACCTGAAGTCCTGAATGGGTCTGGATGAGACCAGCTGTGTGAGAGGGCCCCTCTCTCTGAGTTATGTCAATAAAGGACACAAGTATAAGCACATCTTTGATACCAAGGACATAAAGAACAACACCTTTTATTTTCAGTTCATGAGGCTGATGAACTTAAATGTATATGGTCAAGAAATTTATAAAGTTCCATGTACATCTTTTGTACAATAAAATGTTTTATGTGTGAGTTAATGGGTTTTCTCCCAGATTTGGAATGACTGCTTGTGAATCCAAAGTCACTACTATGCCACCAACATCCATGCAAGGAACATCACAGCTGAAGCATGTGTGTTCATCCGATGCAGGCTCCTGCAAGCCATCTCAAGTACCACAGAGTTAAAGACGCACCAGTACTGATCAAAGGAGGATCCAGCCTTTGTTTGTGTGGAGAGTCACATTCTATCACACAAGACAATTTACCCTGGACTGCAGTTCCCTCATTTTTCTTTCTGAATGTTGTGACCTGTTAATTCATTTAGCAAATATTTACAGAATGCAACATTTCACAGATTAACCAGCAGCTGTTTCAGTTGCATCTGATTTTCCTCATGGTTATTAAATTTATCATGCTTCATAACCCCATCAGCATCTTCATTCTGCTTTGTAAGCTTGATCACTGCACAACTCCCTCTGCACACTACCACGTGCTGTATCTGGTGTGGTGTATAGTATCTGTCAAGAGGGCAGCTAAAATTCAACCAGGTCACTTCAGATTCAGATTATATGAAATGGTAAATACATTGTCCAATTTATTTTGCTCCCCTATCATTAAATAGGTAGAAATTCATACATAGATTGCATAAATGCCATCAAATTAAATCTGTCAGTTTCACTTCATATTCATTGTTTTCTTTCACATCTAATGTACAAAAAAAATGCATCACTGCCCCAATACTTATGCATTTCTTTGTAAGTCAAAATGCTTTCAGCCTGAATAACTGATGTGGTTTTACAGTGATCTGTGTGTAGGGAGCCGTGTGTGTGCGTGTGTGTGTGTGCGTATGTGTGTGTGTGTGTGTGTGTGCTTGCAGCATGCATGTGTCTGCATGTATGTATCCGTGCCCTCTCTTCTGGCCATCAGGTTAAGACGGGCATGGTTGTCATTACCCCTCTCCATCAGTCAGCTCTGGCGCTGGTGTTGAGGCCCAGGCTAAAAGAGCTGCAGTAGATCTGCTGCATTCCTTCACAGGGCCGTGTAATGCAGCACCCACATCTGTGTGCCCTTGTGTTGCCACTTCCTCCTGCTAAATTATGCTGCAGTGTGTATTTCTCTAACATCGACCCAGCTGAGCGCACACTGAAAAAGACTGCAGCGAGTATTCTCACACAATGAACAGAAATTGCATCCATTTGGCTTAGCTCTGTGCTTTTGGAGCTTGGTTTGACTGAGATCTTTGCCCTAATCTAATGCTTGATTGCACAACCTCTGGACAAATGACAGCAGAACTGAGCATCTGGGTGAGTCAGAAATACTGTAGTGAGCAGTAAAAGACCAATGTAGACATGGCCAGACACTCATTGTGACATGAAGGCTGTCACAAATCGTATAGAAGAAATATGATTGGCATACATTAATCAAAGCTCAGAAGTGATCAAGCATTGCTTCTTTAATTTATGTGGGCTTATGTAATATGTCATTGTAAAAGGTAATCTCATCATATATGTTATGTTCCTGTTTTGGTGATATTATATTGTAGTTACAGTATGTGGAGTGTCAGTATAGCACAACTGAAAATGCGGGGACACCTTACAAGATCAGCTGTTTCTCTAAAATGGTAAAAGATGCATGCACGTAAATACCCTGAAAAAAGTTGCTTGTCTGCGCTTCTGTCTCATTTTCATGTTTTGATCCAAATGCCTAAATACTGTATATTGCTAAAATAATGAATTTCATTCTACCATTACACCATAGGCGAACGCTGTATTTTGTGATACTGTGGAAATGATTGAATTTATTATTAGGGAATAAAATCACATCTGAAATAAAATGCTACTGTTTGGATTTTTTTTATTCTGCAGACATCATTAACTCTGCGAGACAGTTATTCTAGTCTCATTTTGAGAAATAAGTTATGAACCCATAATGTGGTATCATTTACCCTCTATTATGTAAAGTGACACAATCATGTCTCTCAAGTGATTATGTACTTGTTTTATTGAAATGATATCAATATAACAATATTCTTCAACTACTCAATGAAGTCATGCAAATAGAGGCTACCTATTTAATCTATAATTACAAGCAGTCACTTTTTATTAGCTTTGAAAGATCACAGACAAAATATCTGGAATGTTCACTGATTTATGGGCTCAATTATATTTTATCATATTCATAGCTTATTCTTTTCTTGTATTATTGAAAAATGGACTGACTTAAAAATAATTGTCAAATGTTTAACAGGTGCATAGTTGTTTGTTAGATACAGTATGACAGGTTTTTTTTCGGTTTACCCCCCAAAGTACTTTGCATGTTTTATTTTGGGAATAATCTTTGAACCAGTTACCAGGTTTGCGCATATGCACTGCAGTCCAAGGAAAGCTATTCTTGCATTGTTCAGAAAAGCACTGCTCTGAGTCACCATGGAGAGAAAAATGAGATGAGCTTGCATTTTTTGCCCCTTGTTTGAACATATGGCTGCAACTAGAACAAGCAATCACACAACTGAGAAAAAAAGTCCTTCCTGTCTTGAGTGACCTGAAGATGCTGAAGACCTGAAAGGATATCATTTTCAATACAGTAAAGCATCAATTAAACATGACTGGTGTGGACATTTCTATGGTGTTATCCATCACAGAAAACTATTAAGCACAGTAGGAGCCTTGGGTGTTAATGCAATTAACAATAAGTTAAACTGTACTGTATTGCACTATATTGAGATAAATTGCTTATTTAAGTGTATCACATCTTACAGGGTTTATTCCTGACTTCTCATTTTTGTACTGATGAAGGAATAATTCCCAGACAGTGCAATACATAATTGAACTTGCTATATTATAACTGTACATCTATCTGGACTGAAGGGTTTTTAAAATGATTGTTGTAGCGCACAGTAAAGTACATGGTCATTGGGCAAAACAATCCCCACTTGAAAAATTCAACTACAGTATATCCATTTCTGCTGAAGTACCCGCCCTGCTACAGTGCCTATATATTGGTAATTCATAGAAACATGGTTCTCACACCATTCAAAATATCTGACAAGGTAAAATGAATAAATCCTAATGAAAAACAAAGTTCAATACTCAAAAGGGATTTCAACTGCCAGGATTGGATTCCTTTTTTGTGTTTCCCTTTTTTTCCTCACTCCTATATTTTGATTTGGCACCTCTCAGGTTACCGCTGTGCTGGTCCTACTCCTCGCATTAGGACCGTAACACATGCGTTTTCTGTGCAGTCGCCTGCTACTCCTGCCGTTAGGACAGTAACATGTGCATTTCCCCTGTGCACTTGCCTGCTACTCCTGCTGTTAGGAGAGTAAAACATGCATTTCCCCTGTACACTTGCCTGCTTCTCCTGGCGTTAGGAGAGTAACACACGCATTTCCCCAGTGCACTTGCCTGCTACTCCTGGCATTAGGACAGTAGCACACACATTTCCCCTGTGCATTTGCCTGCTACTCCTGGCATTAGGAGAGTAACACACACATTTCCCCTGTGCACTTGCCTGCAAGCTTTCTCACTTTTCTGTGGACTTTTAGGATTTTATGATGTCCTCCAAAAACTGTTGATATTTTATCAAACATTTTCAAATGTCATACCGTTACTGTTAAACCTGCAATTAAAATACCGTGAAATGGAACTGGAACCGGCTATCTTTTTCACAAACTGGAGCTAGCCATCTTTTTATTAAACAGCAAAGCTATTTGAATGTACAGTAATACTGTATCTGCAGTAACTTTAAGTGCGCAGTGCAGGTTTTAAGAGCATTTCCAGTTATAATAATAGCCATATTTCTTAATGTCGCAGAGCAGTCATTGTTTTAAGAATAGGTTTTATTTAATATCTTCTCCTGTACCAGGTTAGCCTACTTTTATAACCCCTCTATCTTTGTTAGGTGTTACCTATACCTATGTCTCCCAAGGGTAGGCACACCACAGAATTATCTTGTACCTGTGGATCAGACAGTGTTCAGTCTTCATGTGTGTGTGGAAAATTAAACAAAAATCCCAGAATTTCGGTTTAGGGGGGAAATGGACATTTTTCTCAGGACTTTTCTCAGGACAGGTCTGATCTTCTCTGAAAGTGGGTCAAGCACTCACTCACCAAAGTGCCCCCCAACCATACCCGCCCCCCCCCGCCCGCCCCCAAACGTACAGTCCATTGAAGCATTGAATCAAATTAGAAATGATCGTGGTCTTGCAGAACTGTCTTGCTAAATTGTTACAAGCTCTCTGATGTTGAAAAACATGTTTTACAAAAGAGAAATCCCTCACAATGCTGATGATGTACACTCACTGAGCACTTTATTAGAAACATTATGTACAACTACTTATTCATACGATTATCTAATCAGCCAAACGTGTGGCAGCAGTGCAATGTATAAAATCATGCAGATACGGGTCAGGAGCTTCAGTTCATGCTCACATCAACCATCAGGATGGGGAAAAAATGTGGTCAAAGTGAATTTGACTGTGGAATAATTATTGGTGCCAGACAGGTTGGTTTGAGTATCTCATAAACTGCTGATCTTCTGGGATTTTCATGAACAACAGTCTCTAGAGAAGGGCCAGACAGGTCAAAGCTGACAGGAAGGTGTCAGTAACGCAAATAGGCACACATTACAGCAGTGTTGAACACACAATGCATCAAACCTCTAAGTGGATAGGCTCAGCAGCAGAAGACTTAAAATAAGTCTAAAAATAAGTCTAATAGATACCTAAGAATGTGCTCACTGAGTGTATTAGAAACATTTTTGAACTGGTTGCAACACTATATCCCAATCAATATAGAAATATACTGTACAGAATGATAGCTTTCTCCTTAAACATTAATTTTCTGACAAAAGTATCCATTGATGTATTGGACATGGGACTACAATAGTATATGGCAAAATATTATTAGGTATCATACAGAGGTAAAATCATGATCTCAATTTCTAGAGCAGGCATGGCTGTTTGTATTGCACTCTTGTTAACTCCACATCAGCCAAAGAAACATGTTGAAATGACATTCTATAAAAAGGACACAAAAAAGAGAATACAATATAAGAGTGTGACAAATTTTCTTACAATGTGTTACAGAGCCTGTCTGGAGTATGTAAATTATCGTCCTCTGCTGTGGCAGTGGAGTTCCAGGTCTAGCCAGTCTTAAAGCAGCAGCCAGAGGACAGCTGAACCTCCTATGGTCTCTAAACAGGCTTCCTCATCTGTTACTGTCTGTTAATGATGCACCACCTCCTGCCCTCACCGGGTTGGGCAAAGCACAATATGATGGTCCTGGCTAGGCAGTCAGTTGATTGGTCAAGCTCGAACAGGTGACAGGGGAGTACTCTGCAAGATCAAAAGCTGTGAGGGTACCTTTATAAAGGTTTGAGTAGACATCACACAGTCATCATTACATTGCATTACATTATTGGCATTTGGCAGACGCTCTTATCCAGAGCGAAGTACAGTTGATTAGACTAAGCAGGAGACAGTCCTCCCCTGGAGCAGTGCAGGGTTAAGGGCCTTGCTCAAGGGCCCATGGCAACGCTGGGGCTCAGGGATAGAAAAAAAGACTGATTTCCTTGAATAAGAATTTAATCCAGCAAATGAAACGACTGTCAGCTTTATCAAGGCGGGAAATTGCTTAAATTCAGTGGACATCTCATAGGTCTTGTGCTAGGAATGAGCCGCATTGAGTTGGCAATGAGTTTGGCACTACTTATTTCTATTAAAATAATATTTTGTGCCTTCTTACGATTTTCTTTGTAGAACAGTCCAAATCCAAATAATATTTTACTCCATGTTATATATCATTGTGAATGTATCATAGTGTATGTTTTCTGACTTATTAAAAAATGTATCCATTTGTTTCTCGCTACAGAACTTTTCAGTAAGAATTATTTAAAAATGGAACAGACACTGCTTTTATTGGCTAGTACTACGTTGCTGGCCTTCTTGCACTCTTGCTGCCTCAGGTGATAAAATTGATGATAGCATGATAGTCTTACTTCACTGACTGTTTTCCCCTAATACCTCCACTGGAAGCATCACAAGTGTCAGACTGTTGACCCACTATCCATTGGGTAGGGCTGTATCTTCAAGTTGTAGCCAAAAATGAAATCAACAGTATACACTCACTGAGCACTTTAGTAGACCTGTACACCAGCTTGTTAATGCAAATATTTAATCAGCCAATCATGTGGCAGCAACTAAATGCATAAAAGCATGCAGACATGGTCAAGAGGTTCAGATGTTTTTCAGACCAAATGCAAATGTGATCTTTGACTGTGGAACATTTTTTTGGTGCCAGACAAGGTGGTTTGTGTATCTCAGAAGCTGCTGATCTCCTGGGATTTTGACACACAACAGTCTCTAGAATGGTGCAAAAACAAAAAAAACATTCAGTGAGCAACAGTTCTGCAGGAAAAAAATGCATTGTTAATGAGAGAGGTCAGAGGAGGCTGGTCGAAGCTTACAGGAAGTTGACAGTAATACAAATAACCATGCATTACAGTGGATAGGCTACAGCAGTAAAAAAGTTTTTAAAAAAAACTAAGTAAGTAAGTCTAATAAATACCTCATAACATGCTCACTGAGTGTATATCCCAGCAATTATGCAGCTCATTCTGGTATAATTTGTAGGTAGTTGAACTTCGCATTGGACAATTGCATACAGAGAAGAAGAGTGTTCTTTTAGAATAATTTATATCCTTGGAATCCAGGGATCTTTCAAAAAAGTGAAGCATTTCTGAAAGCTGCATTGTTATAAATTCTGTAACGAAAGTTACTGACATGGTGTTGTAAACTTTTGTTGTAAACAAGGATTTAGATAACAGCCATAGCAGCACTTCATGATGAATTTTCTTCGGGAAGCAGAGACTGTGCACTGCGGCTCCTGCCGGGAATTTTATTTTCGGTTCCTTTATCTGGCTAACGAGAAATGGCATTATTCTCCATGTCAAATGGTAATTCTCATTTGCAAAAAACAATCACTTATTTACAAATGGCATGCACCCTCCGAGATTTACATTTATACAATCGTACATTTGAGCGAAGCAGAGGCCTCAAAAAATGTGGAAATCTGTCTGCCCAACTCAGATACCCATACCGTGTTATCTGTTTGGGAAGGCATAATTGATAAAGAATGCATGGAGCATTTAAATTCCGCCGGTCTTTTCTCTGCTTTTTTCATCTGAGATGATCTGAATGTCTTTTATCTTTCAGAGTTTGCTTGGAATTCTCCATAATGTTGAGTAGCCTGTCAGCTGTCTTTTAATGTGCAGAATGAAAACAAGCGTTAAGACTGACGCTCACGAGGGTGAATTGCAAAAATTAAGAAACCCATCATAAATTAGATATGTCAGCAAGCTAGCCATGCTGAGATATATCTTAGGCTGCCTGAACACAGAGCCATTTATTGTTCATATACATATTGTATATATAAGTACGGTATCATGCACCATCACCTTTGCTTATCTTTATGTATAAGCTGGGCCTGGGGCAAAACTGCTTTGCTCTAAAAACAACACCACTATTTGTCAAAGGAGCCAGTCTTTATCCAATGCTAATAAGCTGCAATGCAGTAATCATCTGAGCGAATAAGACTCAAGCTATGCAGATGATATCAATATTAATGGATTTGCTATGGTTTGTCCTTTATAAAAAAGAATATGTAAAAAAACAAATGTATTATGAACTCTTTCTTTTTGTTTGTTTTGTTTCTAGTACATTATACAGAAAAATCAAACTTAATGAAATTCCATATTAAAATGTACTGTGATGCGCAAATTAATTTGATATAGTCAGAGATACATTTGTTGCCTTGCGAGGAAATATTGACATTTCAGATGGCAGGCTCATTGAATCACTTCAGGTTTTGATGAGTACATTTTATTGGTTCAACACACAAAATTAATTGACATAAACAGCTTAATTAAAAACAGCAAAAAGACAGTTTCATCTACAGCACAGACGCGCTGGTGGTGTTGCGTACCGAGCAGAATTTAGCCGGCAGTGAGATGCAGACTTGTCAACTGCTTAATCCCTTTTTTAACTCAGCTGAGCTCAGGTCGCTGTTGCTCCGCTTTCCTCCCGGGAGACAGAAGCAGGAGGCACACAGAGAGAAGAAGAACAATGCCTCTCACAGCGCTGTGCCTCTCGGGAATTGGGTAGTTGGAGAGAGAATGTATCCAGCTGGCTGCTACAACCATTCATCAAGGAGATCGCATTGCCCATCACCTTTAGTGCTGCTCCAGGAAACTACCATGTAGAAGATTATTTAACTGATACAAAAGTAGCCTTACATTTCCCAGGTTAACGAGAATAGCTTGAAGTAGCCTAACATTCGACCAGACAAATAAGTTACCCCCTCTGACCTGAGGTGGCAGTGCCGGGTAATGGTTATCGAATGGTTATGACTTGTTATTGAAAGCATGTGGGCTTCATTCCCAGCTACTGTAGGGTATTACAGTTGTTGCCTTAAGTATGGTAGTCAACATAAATGGCTTCAGCAACCATCCTGCCGTAAAAAAAGGATTGTACGGATTGAAAGGAATGACGTTCTCTTGGTTTGTCATCAGGGTGGGGAAGCAGCAGATTCAGGCTCATAGCCATGGCTGCTGTGGTGTCTGCTTTGTAACGTGAATGTGACCAACTCAGGAACGAAGAGCTGTTTCAGTGTCAGCCTCCTGCCTGAACACAGACAGGCTCAACAGGCGCAGGCATGAGGGGGCTGAGGCTAGCTACTGTAGGTGGCACTCAAGGAGGGAATGAGCCTAAACTAGAGAACAGCTGTTTTGACACTTATGATGAAGCATAGCAGGATGAACTTGAGATGACCAGTATTGGGTATGTTGGGTGATGAATTTGCTTGTACCTGCCATGGTCTCATATCGACAGTGATGGGGACAACCAATTTGCTGTTTTGCAGTGAATCTTTCAGAGTGAATCGTATGGGTCCACAGTGAATTCCAGTTTGAGTACTGCTGTTGAACCCTTGAACAAGGCGCTTAACTGAAATAAACCTGTAAATATGCAGCTTTATAAATTGATTATATGTAAAACATTAGCCAATGTATGCAGAAGAGCATCTCTGAAAACAAAATGCATCAAACCTCTTAAGTGGATAGGCAACAGCAGCAGAAGACCAATACGTCTAATAAGTACCAAATAAAGTGCTCACTGAGGGAACAACGGCACTTATAGCTTTTGACTGATTTGAGAACAGCAAAATTCAAGACGATGACAGGACAATTTTATTTTATTTGTATTTGAAAATGGGACATCTGTTGTTTATAGCATATACCACGCATCATAAAGGCCTAGTAAGTTGCTTTACCATAGGATTATGTTATTGCCTTGTTTATCTTGAAGAAGTCACGACAGTGACAGTGCCCGTATGTAAAATGCAGAAATGCATCATCCATCGTCTTGCAAAGGCTACGCGGTACGCACGTTGATTTGCTGTCATCACCTATTCATCTCATATGCAGTATACTACAGTAGTGTGGGGACGTTTGTATACAAAGAGTTGAAGGTTTGAAGCCCATGTGCTGAGCTGCTATTAGAGTAAAGTATGCTATACTGAGTAGGAGGCTCTTCTGAGCAAATAAATGATGTAATGAAATAAGCTGCAAATCAACCATGAGTTTTGGCTAGGTGAAGGGTGGGCGATCTGCCCAAGCTTTTAATTATCTGTGTAATCAGCCTGCCCGCCGCAGAACAATACGCAGGCAGAAGGAGATCTGCGATTAATCTGTGCTCAGCGTTTTGTTTTATCGTCAGTCTTCCATTACATTTCAGATAGTGAGACCATTTATTTTCTGCTTCACTGAAACCCATCTTAGCTCAAAGAATGGGAGAATTCTTGAGGGAGGTGGGAAAGATGCCACAAGACCCAAAAATCACATATACATGCAGACACAAACATATAGATAAACACATTTGCGTACGCATACTGTATATGTAAACATTCATTTGCATGCACACACACACACACACACACACACACACACACACACACAAAAGAACATTCAGAGTTATAAATAATTGCCATGTTAACTTCCTTCCTGTCCTGTAGGATATGTTTTAAAAGCACTTTCTTGCAAAATTCATGCCTTTTTTGCCAACCTGTTTGGTTTCATTTGCCAGTTTGAACACACAGGCAAAAGACATCACTGCTGTATATGTTTCTATTGGACACCCACCCCCACCCACTGCATTCTGTAGCCTTGCTGTTCAGAACCAAATATCCCCTTCCTGGAGACATGGCTGACACCTCCAACCCATCATATCTCTGTGTCTATCTCTATCTATGCGTAAGGAAAATAAGAATTTCCATTTGCAAGTATAAGTGTTATTTAAACATAATTTGCTTCATAATCATCACTGGCATGAACTCCGTTCTAAATGAAGAATCGGGAATGGAATTTACAGACGACCCCTGGGCAATTACTGCAAGCCGGTTGCAGTGGTTTCTAAAAGTAAAAATATCCCACACTTATGCACGCCCCAGTGTCAGCTGTTTCCAAAATGCCTTCTCCTCCCCATCTCCACCTCTCCTCTGCAGATTTCATAACATGAGCAGCCTTATCCAGCCCTGTGCAATCCCCTTCCCTGGCCACAAGCTGAAAATAAAATCATATCTTTATGCATGACTCACTAATATATACCTTAAATGCAGGTTCATTATTGGGACATTCCTTCCCACCAAATCATTATTTTTAGATTTGTGACATTCTTATTTTTAGAAGTCATTTCACTGCTTAGCCTTTAGATTGTGTAATTATTTGATATGAGGCTCAATATGACAGAGATGACAAGTGATGGAAATTGGAAAATCATATTGGAAGAAATGGGCCATTATATGAGCACATCACTTTTTGGGAATAAAATGAAGGATTTACACAGCTTGCTGATCTGAGCCCACGGCTTCTCACACTGTGCACAAATGATGTTGTAGTAGAGTGCGTGCCAATGCTTTTAAGATCCTTCGCCGTGTGATCCTTTCAACAATTATGTATTCCCGATACATGATGTTTTTGCCAGCCAATGTTTATATATACTAACATAACACACAGTCACACCTTTCTTGATTACAGTGTTTACAGTTCATTTTTCTATTTTGTGTTTTTTTTTAATATAGTGTTTCATATTCATGCCATATCACTGGAATACTTTGCATATGAGTCAGTAGTTCATGTATTAATACATTAGAATGCTTTTGAATGAGAATGACCAAGATCATGGCTTTTTTTTGTGTGTGCGTGTGTGTGTGTGTGCGTGTGTGTGTGTGTGTGTGTGTGTGTGTGTGTTTTTACATCAGTAGCCTGTTTTCTTTGCTGCTGTCACATTTGGCTTGTTTTTGCAAAAACTGATATTAAAGAAAGCCATTCCATCATAGTTCTAATATTAAAAAGTGAAATGTAGAGCAATTTTTATTTCTGTATTAAAGACATACTTTTGAATCTCAAGAAAGATATGCATTTTCATAAAGCTTTGATTAATTCTGCCACTACCCCAGGGTAGTAAATGTTTATCTTTGAGAAAAAGATACAAAGACATATCGACAATGTCATTCTTATTCATATTCAACTTTGAAAGTTACATTTGAGTGCTTACTCGACAGAAGTTTCAATTTCTCCAAGGTGCAAATGTGTTTCATAAAATAATGTCAATTTGTGGGCACAGTTTTTAAGGGATAATGTTTCCTGTGAGTACAACATTGCCCCTCAAGGTTTTATAGTACAATAAGACTAAATTAGAAAATGATTGCTAGTCTGCGTTGAGGGCACTGTATAAGGACCCTATAAAAATTGTTGGATACCTGCAGTGGATATTTTTGTATACTGCAGAAACTACAAATGTATTCCTGACAAGGAGAAATCAGAAATCCACCCAAGCAACACATGTGCGATGTCAACTGACCTGAAGCATATACACTCTCAGAGCGCTTTATTAGGTATTTATTAGACTTATTTTTTTACTTTTTGGTCTTCTGCTGCTGTAGCCTCTCCACTTAAGAGGTTTGATGTGTTGTGTTCAGATATGCTCTCCTGCATACCACTGTTGTAATGTGTGATTATTTTCATTACTGTCACCTTTGTGTCAGTTTTGACCAGTCTGGCCATTCTCCTCTGACCTCTCTCATTAACATGCTTGACCATGTCTGTATGCATTCATGCATTTAGTTGCTGCCACATGATTGGCTGATTAAATATTTGCATTAACAAGCTCTACCTAATAAATGCTCAGTGAGTGTAGTATATGCAGCTTGTTTTGTTTCTTTAAATGATCATCCCACAATCCAGGAAACCAGTTGTCACCCGGAATAAAATGTATTTTCAAGGTAAAAGGTCATTCTCCATTTTATATTTCATATCAATTCTTTAACACATAAAATGACATTAACAATAGGAAGTCTACGTAATTCCTATCTAAATGTAACATTTACACGATTTTTTAGTTTACTTTAATTTTCAAGAACTGAGTAAGTAGATAATTTGGTCTCTCTTCATACTCACGCTCACATTGCAGGTACGTACACATACACGCACACAGTCACACACTCACTCCCTCTAAACGAGCACGCACACTCACACACACAGCGTGCATGCCCACGCGGATCATATAGGGCACCAGCAGAAATGGCAGTACAGGAGGGGGGTTTGTGGCTGGCTCCATGCAGGGCACCACGATGTCCTGCCAATGCGATGTCCTGGCCTTCTCCCGGCAGTCCCCCGGCTGTGCGTCACGTGGCTCTCTGTAGGACAGCGGAGGACACTGGGAAGGACTGCGAATGTGCACCCACCTGGGGAACGAGACAGAAATACTCTGCTGACACGCCCATTAATCAGGATTCAAGGTGCTGCAGTGGAGCGCACTTTACATATTTCAGAGCTACACTAGTATAGAGTGTAATTCAATGGTACACACGTATGCTGGGACAATGAGCGCCCACTCCCTGGATCTCAAAACAGCATGAAATAAAAATGAAAGCCTACAGACTACAAGAATACAGAGGACTTAAAAAACATTTGTATGTTACATATACTTTAAGAGGCTGTAAACAGGTATGCATAATTGAACTCCATCAAACAAACAAATAGCAAAAAATATATATTTTTGGTGGTTGACTCCAACCAAATACAACCAGCAGAAATGTCAATGAATCGTTTATTTTTGTAAGCCTTTTGTTTGGCCTGTGTCTCTGATTGTTTTTTCTTATTTCTCAGCCTCATGATGGCTTCCTTGACTTTTGTTGGCGCAACTCTGGTCCTCATGTTTTCGTAAGGATGGGAACTTTTTAGAGCTTATAAGAGCTTTGGTTAACACGCACAATATGCTTCCTGATATTTTGAGTTGGTAGAAGCATGCCACTTAATAGTCTAGGTTTTCTAAAATGTTATGAACCTTTCCAGCTACTATATTTTCTTCTTTCTTGTGAAATGTAATGATTCATTTTCTGTGTGCGATAAAGAATATGATTTAACAAGGATAGTTCAAAGTAAGATGTTATAGGTTAAAGCTGAAAATCTCTCTCCAAACTGGCAATTAGTGAGTGTGGATACAAGACCGCAGATATTTCTAGCAAGACTTGAAACCACAGGTCAAAAAAGTCAAATAAAAGGGAGAAAAAGCAGCACATACCAAAACCATGCACTAATTCAACTGTTACAGTGAAGCCTACATCAACATCGACATTTGTTGAAAAAAATTAGAGGTTTACTGCCTCAAAAATGACAGTGTTTTCACAGAAAACAATCATCTTTTTGTCTTAATTCATTTGCATTTGATTCAGACATGAATTTGTGTTTCTCATTATTCATTAATTACAGTACAGAATATGTAGAAAATATGGGAGTTTACCTTATCATATTTTTAAGTTTAATTTGAAACATTGTCAGTGGGCATTTAGCAGCCAGTGAAATTAACAGATATGTTAAAAAAACAACAACAACAAAAAAAACACATGTATACAGGTATGTTACAGAGCTGGGTTCCTTTGCAGAAATGTAGTACAATGAAAATATATTGAAATAAAAACATATTATCAATACTGAAACGCTTCACTATACAGTAGACAAATACTTGTACAGATCCTGTACAAATGAATGTTCTAATGCTGTCTCAGCCACTAAATCTCCTTGGACAACTGCTGCTGGCATGCATATAAATGGCATATATACACAGATATCAGTTCTGGGAAATATCAGCTACATCAGTTCTTATATAAATTCATCTGTATTACCGCAGTTCTGCATACATGTATCTGTGTCACCCATGTAAAAATAAATAAACAGCCCAGTTATCACCTTGGTGTGAAAGTGTTAGCTGTCCATCCTCTGGGACGTGCCGACATGACGGAATGGAGATGTTTATAGCCCCTTGGGAGAGAGATGTCAGGTCGATGAGATCTTGTCAACGTCAGGACCGGAGCTCCGGATCCCTGGCCATGACACATGCTGGACACAGATTTCCCAACGACAGTACGACACTTCCTCCCGGGCACATAGTCCTTCCCACCATCCTCCTGGGCACATAGTCATGCCCATCATGCCTGATGGTGCCACAAGTCAACATGGAGGGGAGGATTTCAGAGGTAGGATTAAGGAGTTAGGTGGCAAACTCTTTTATTAAACTTCACAAAATAACCTTCTGGTTTTCATTGCATTGGACACATTGCTACAGTATATGTCAGCATCTGTCTTGAGTTTTTGCTTTTGTCATAGTGAGAGAGCGGTAGAAAGATATGGTGTTAAACAGACATTTTGCAGTTGAAATACATTGAATATATAATATATACTAATATTATTTTTTTCTTTAAATAGGGCTGCATTGGCATGACTAGTCGTCACATAGCTGCATAGTTTGTCTTAACCTGCTACCTAATCTTCAATTAATTTGAGTATATATGTATAAATATGGCATGGAGAGTTATGAAATCACAGGTCAACTGAACAGGTGTGGACATATTATCTGTTATTATCACTGATGCAAAAAAATCCAAAAAGCAAAATGGAGTCACACTTTCCAATGATGAATAACCACTGGAAAAGCACATCTCCCTCTATAACTGCATGTTGGCTCCATATAAAACAGGGTGTCCAATCTTATCTGAAAATGGCCAATGTGTTCAGTACAAAGACACATAATTCTAATATGTATATATATCAAGGTCATGATTGGGGATGCTTAGTTATGACCTAAATATTAATTAGGTCATAGTGCGGGGCTAAAACAAGAAGCTGTACACTCATTGGCCCTTTTCGGATAAGACTGGATAAGCGAATGTGTTTTTTTCTTTTTTTTCTTTATTGGTATTTAGCAATTAAAACTGGTTTTAAATTAAATGTATTGTTTAATCTCCCTTGCATGATGTGAAGAATGAAGCCATGTGTTTGTCTGCCAATGGAGTATTCAGATTGTTGGCACGCTACTCAAGGACAATTAATAACAACAGGTAATTTTCATTTTCAGTTTGGGGGTAATTGACACGTATATTTCGATATTTCAGCTTAGCTCCATATGATTTAATTTTTGAGAAGGCAAGATGGTAGTGATGCCACAATAAACTCAAAACTCTAGGGTCCCATTTGTAAATAGCACTATTTGCACTTGCTTTTGACTGTGAAGACTGAATCCCCTAGGAAACATGCATTTTCTCTTACACTCCTTGTTAAATAGCCATAACATAAATATAGAGCACCTCCGCAAACCTTTTTTTTTTCTTTCGCTTATATATTTTAAATAGGTGCCTTCAATCCCTTAGAGAAATTCCTGAGCATTTGTGGAGAGCATTTTTATAATTGGATGGGGGTCGTTATTCTTACTGTGTCATGCTAGGTCAGGCAGGTGTGAGTTGTTTTTTTCAAATGGCGTAGGGTGCAGACCAAAAAAAGCTGACCCATGCATCACTACGAGACAGCATTTATGTAGACTCCGTTTTGTGCTAAGAGTTGTCAAGTACAGGCATACTGTATTTCAGGTTTTATTGTGCTGCATCTTCTGGAAAGCTGTAGCTGATGTTATAATGAGAGCCCACATAAGATTGATGGATTAATGTTACTGTAACTTCTGCTGTTGCCTATCACAAAGATAGATTAATACAAGTAATCCCATCCAAAATGATCAAATTGGTCTCTTTTTTCTTCAAGTTCACTTGAAATTATGAGCATTTCTGAGTTCTGAACAGTTCCATTCCTGAAGGGTTGGCAGAGAATAAAATATGTCAAGCCATCAACAGGACATATTTCTGCTATTTTCCAGAAACCAGAAGTCTGTCCATCTCTCCATATTCTTTGGAATCTTCCTATCTTGGCTTTGACATTTATAGAAACACGGTGAAGAACAGTTCATGAACAGTATTGAGCTGCTAAGATGTGACTGCATATTTGTTCTGTCTCCTGCTTTTTAGCTCCACTGTCAGAGGAAAAAAAAAAGTCAGACCTCATATCTTTAGTGCGCCAACCACCCCAGTTCCCCACAGCAATGCAAGCAACTGCTGGGTATTATGGTGTAGCTCTGGAAATTGGCTTTATAACCAGGCTGCAAAAGCCCCAGATGGATGTTTTTGATTATGCTCTGTGTAAGTGGGCAGTATGTAAAAGGTGTACAAGTGATGCCTGTGATGAGAGAATCCGCTGAGCCTGGGCTCCCTAACCCTAGTCCGGGAGAGTCACACAATCTGCTGTTTTCTGTATTCACCGTAACATAAGCAAACTTCATTACACCCAGAAGACTAGGTGAGGTGAGTTTAATTGTCTAATCTTTTACTTTGACAGATCAATCAAGTGCTGAATAGCAGTGGAACCTAGCCAATCAGGGGAGACAACTGTGTTAGGTAAGTAAATACAGTTTCACTGCACAATTGCACTGCTCAGACATTGTGTTTCATCAATGGCCATAATGTATTAAAATGTAACTATACTTTAAAAAAGGAACCAGGTTTAATCTCATAGTTATGGACAAAGCATCAGAGTTCAAATGGAATGCCCCCCACACTCCCAAAAATCCTGATTCCAAAAACTGGCATCCTGCCCTTTATAGTGGTGCAAAGAGGCACCCAGAGGCACCTTCTCAGAGAGAGCAGGTCTGAATGAACACTCTGTAATTAGAGTGACCCCGGCAACCCTCCCTGTTCTCCCTCTGCCTCTCTCTTCTCTCAATGAATTCACACATTCTCTATCCGTCTATCTTGCTCTCTCTCTTTCTTTCTCTCTCTTTCTCTCTCTCTCTCACACACACACACGCTCTCTCTCTGTCTCACACACTCTATCTCTCTCTCACATGCTCTCTCACACACATTCTTTCTCTCTCTCTCTCTCTCTCTCTCTCTCTCTCTCTTGCTCTCAATTCCTCAGTGCACTGGATTGTCAAAGCCCCAAGCTCCTGCAGCTAATTTGCCCGTGTGCATGACGACGTCCACCAGATACAGTAGCAGCACCAGGAGGAACCTGTGGCACAAGGGGAGAGTGTGTGTGTGTGTTAGACAGTAAAGGTGGAGCAGGTGACGATTTGTTTCTGCATGTTTGAAAGCTGGCCTTTCTGTCTGCTTGTGTAGGCTGTGTACCTTTATTTGTTCTCTATTATAAAAACATTATGCCCTCTGGGGCATAAGGGGTATAACTGTTTCTGACCGTGAAATGTAAAATAATTATTCTTCAAGACACACTAGTAACATGTATTTGTACGTGCATGTCTATACAAATATACATATTAAAAAAGTGCATGCAGCAAAATGTAAAGTTCAGTAGTTTCTCGGGTATAGGTCTTTGCTTTCACACCACAAGACTCTGTTTTGCTTATTCACCAAAAATAGTTGTGACATATAATGAGATGGAGCCTTGTAGCTGCAGCCATCATCATCCAGTCCCTAGGGCTTTCTCCTGGCCCAAGGAGTATTCACTGTGTACTCAAACTCCACCAGCCCATTCCTCTCGTATTTTCATCACGGAACTCTAACACTCAAGTGTGCTGCGGCCTCTTGATATTGTTTTCATACAGCTTGTTAGCTTTCACTCGGCTACCCTAGTTTCATCCAGTCATGGTAGCTAGTTTTTGCTAAGCTCATTTCCTCCCCTTGGGGGAACTGTCCATCAAATAACCCTGATGATGGCACAAGCCTGAAAAACTGAAAAAAGAAAAAAAAACTAGGAAAGTTAATGTCCAGCCGATGACCTCTCTCTAGAGTGGATTTGTTTCCATGGTTTCTGTCGTATCCATAGAGGGTTTCAAACACCTGTAACTCTTTAGCAGGTGTGAAGCACATAGACTCATTGGACTCAATTAGTCTTCACCCCTCAATGAACACGTTGCATATATGATAATAGTCTTGGGTCCTTGCATTCCATTCAGAATGAAAAGCATGACTGCAGAAGCCTATATCAATTGCCAGAACACATTGGGCTCAACTTATCTAAATGTGGCTTACATCACATGGCTGGGGGCTCATTAGTGTCACTGTGGGCTGCATATCCAGAATGAGTGGACAATAACTGGCCTCTAGTCCTCCTGAATTCATTTCACACATTCAACCTCTCCCAGGCAGTCCTGCAAAGATACGGTACAAAGAAATGTGCATGATGCCTTTGTCACAAAATGGCTAAATGTGTCATTAGCCAGGGCTCAGAGAAATAATGGAGCATTTAGTCATCTGGGTTGTCACCCTGAATATCACTAGTTATTGTCCAGGGGTCCCTGTAGGCACTCGGAGTTCAGCAATCACTTGGCAATAAACTCTGACATGGGACTCCTAACTATGAACTAATTGGGAGGAGGGGTTATAACCAGGGCTCTTGACCAAATGCAATATGATGACAGAGAATGAGGTTGGCAGATCAAAAATTGAAGTAGTTATATTTTTGGTAAAATAATAATAATCAAAGAAAAGTAAAGAAGGTAAATCAGCAGGCTGGTTCCTGCAAGATATTTCAAGAGAGACAGTGACTGACTGGAATTGATCTCTATTTACAGGTCTCATATCTGTTTTGGGTAAAGTCTACATCTAACAGGAGCAGGGATTGTTTGTACATTCCAGATGCTAATTATATTATACCTGTTAACCTGTCCAACATGTGAGGTTTTTATTGTGTGTCTGATTAAATAGTAATAAGGTACATGACTGAGACCCGCAAGGTCGGTGGTTCGATCCCCAGTGTAGCCACAATAAGATCCACACAGCCGTTGGACCCTTGAGCAAGGCCCTTAAACCTGCATTGTTCCAGGTGAGGATTGTCTCCTGCTTAGTCTAAAATCAATGGTAAGTCGCTTTGGATAAAAGCGTAAGCCAAATGACATGTAATGTAATGGAATGTAATGAATTAAATCTGACTATTTCGTAGCATACAGAGCTGAAGGGTCTACCGTGGCCGTGGCCCATAGGTTAAATCCCTTCACCTCTGGCCTAGCCCCTCATCATAGTACGAGAAGCACTGCAATGCACTGGGCTCCCACTGTAAGATTTCCCACAGAGAAGTACACACAGGCAGGCTAAAGTATTCCTCTGCCAACCTTATAATCACAACACTTTTTTTAAAAGTAATTAAAGTATGTGCCCTTACTTTAGACAATACAAAAAGGCATTTTTTTTGGCCCAAATTCCATAAATTTTCATCACAGTTGTTTTTGTACTTTTATGACTCATGAAGCTCCCCCTACTCCATCTGGTTTGTATTTTTTCATATTTCGACATGAAGAATTCCGGGGATAACTGCATTAATTTAATGCATATAAACACATAAATATGACTTAATGTAAAAGTAAATACATGTGAATGAAAGTAGGAAAGGAAAGGCCATTTTCAAACAAACAATGCCTCGGCAAACTTTCAGCAAACTTTCCAGCATCAAATGTTTTGGGGAATTGGCCAATTTGGAATCAATAAATACTTTGACTTTCAAATAAATGTGTTTTGCAATGCAAACACAGCAAGTCCGTTTTACTGATTCCTGAACTTGCCAAGTTGTAAATTTGAAGAATCACAGTGATACCTGCATTTAACTTTGAGTCATAGTTGAGGCAAATGTTGATTCACTGAGGAGCAGTTACCACTGGGTGGTTGGTTTGTCATCATTTTACACACACTAGAACAGTGATTCATCTCTATACCTGTGAATAAGTACAGCTAATTATTTGTAATAAAGTATCAGGAAAAAGCTATGAACATGAGCAGAGCTACAAGTCATGTCAATTTGCAATTCATTTTTGCATATTCTTTTTTAATGCTGGGGCAAATCAACCACATTGTAAAGTAATGCAAATTAACTCATCACAAAGCAATGACCATTTGCAATTACTGTCTCACTTGTGCCTTCTCATTTTGGCACAAATCAGCACTGATATAAATGAGGTGGATTATCATATAAATTATCATACAAGATTGCAAGATAAAAAGTAGAAGAGAAATTAGAGTATTAAAGTCATTTTCTCAATATCAGTACAGTATGTCAGAGAAAGTCATCTTTAGACCTAATTTCCATTGTAAAGAAATATATTTTCATATTTCAATATTTATATCTCAAGCACAATCTGAAACCACAAAGCATATCATAGGAACAGATACAACACAGAAAGCAGGTGCTTTCGCACAGGTGCGGTTCCTGAGTTAACTAAACACGTTACATCCAAGCATGCTCATGATTATGTGTATGGTTAAAATGCTGGGTTAGTCCTGCTGTCCATTATTTTGGCTACCATGGCTATATGAGATATCAGAGTCTCAGAAATAGGGGTGAATGTTGGGACACACTTGGCAGGAACTGCAGTGACTCAGACTGTTGCTGCTTGCTTCGCAAGGAACCGTGGCTAAGGTGACATTGACACAGGGTTCTGAGGGAAACCACCAAACTCCTTGTCCATGCTGTCCATGCCTTGGTTTGTGATGCATGAAAAACCAACAAGCAATTCTGAATAAGTAAGCCTGGAAATATCAATCTAAGGCATGAGCAGACAGCCTCAAGAAGAACCAGCAAAAATTTTACAGACAGTAATTCTATGGTATCCTATGATTTTAAACTGTCAGTTAATTGTACTAAATTGTATACAAATTAAATATTACTTTCATCACAGTCATACATTTACTAAGCTGCAGAACCTGAGGAAAAATCAATAATGCTCCTGTAAATCTGCTGCTATGTAAGTTGTGTTTTGTTTATTTTTATTGTTCAAACCAATTTAATATATGAGGTGGTACGTGGAATGTCACAGCACAATATGACGTAATAACAGAAAGTGTTGGTCCTAGCTGAACCATTGCACTGACCTCAGGGCAGTTCGATGCAGCACACAAGATGTCCATGCTGGGATTGACACAGATGTGGGGAGATGTATCTGATTGGTAGCAATGGGGCAGGGTTGTATGCTAACAGAAAATGGCAGGAGCTGTGAAATGTCTGACCGAACCATGAGGGTCCCAATCAAGCCCCTCTTCCCTGGCCTTTCATCCTCAGGCAGGGCTTTGATTCCAGACTACTTCTCATTTCCCAGGTTTTAGAAATCTTTAAAAGGCTCTTCCCTCTTACAGTAGGCAGTGTGCTGGCTGTATAGTTCTTTTCAAGGGTGAGGATGATCATGATGATCATGATGCCAGCTAAGCATGTTGAATTTTACCCCATTGGTATGGAATTGCTGTGATTTTTGTTTTATTTTGTATTCTCCTGTCTCATGAAACTAGATTTAAATCCAACATAATTTGTTATCATAACATAATCTTATTAAGACTTCATCTGCAGTGTGCCATGCTGGATTAGCCCTTATGAGAGACTAAATCCAATATAGTGTGCAAATATTGGCATCACAAAATATTACAAAAACAAGATTGTGGCTGTCCTGTAATTAATGACTTCATCTCATTCAAATCATGTGCAAAGAGAATAGGCTGTATGTGATGAACACAAGTGATTAAAATAATTGGCAATGATTTTTTTTATATCAGACACAATTTTCTAACATAAGGTCAGACAGGTCTCCAGTCTGTAAATTCTACAGCTACTGTAGGTAACAGTACGTGTGCAATGGATTTCGTATCTGATATTTGCTTCACTCTTGTTCCGGAAAAAAAGTTGTTGAAATTAAACTATGTACAGCATTGTTCAATTTGCAGTCCTCAAAAATAATACTTCAAAAATTAAATCCTAATTAATTGGGTCAAGTGTCAAATGCAGCAATAAAATAACATTAAGGTCACTCACAGTATGCACAGCACTTCATTAATTGTTAAAAGTTAAAAATAAGAATTGATTTTATGCACAATGCTTCTTGGATATGTGGATGGGAGCCATTATTGCATGGAATAAATGCTCTGCACTTGATGGCGACCCTTAAATGGCTACCACTTGAAATGAAATAAAATCCATCAAGGTCACTGAAGTGGATAACTTCTACATAGTAAAACTAGAACAAAGAAAGAATTCTCTGTGACATTTATTTCAATTTATCTCAGAATTAAGACCTGTGTCTTAAAACCCTGGGATATTTTATCTACAGATCTAATTTTTGTATAACAGGGCATACAATATACCTGATTTGTCTAGGTTAGTATCTTCCCCTCTTTTTTCAATCTCATAAAAAGTTTTTTTTTTTCACTGCACACATGTGCGCAATGTAGATGCATGACCAAGGATAATGAATGTAGTTCGCCATGGACAGGAAAAACATTTAAAATCAAAACTAATTATGTGTACAACATCTAATGTGATTTATCTGTTTAAAATGTCCTTGCAGATATATATGTACTGTAGGCAAAACATCCAGATACAACTCAAAACTTGAATAAGCGAGCACAAGAGTGCAATTAGGAGAAAGGATGGAGCCAAAAATGTTGTTGAATATGCTCACCCATTAGCAAGCCTAAGATGGGTACAGAAAAAGTTTCAAAGGTGGACAGAGATGGGAATTTAGACAATAAATGTTGTTTCTTTGGGAGTGTAATAATGATATTAAGTGAGAAGCTTTTCGAAGCTGTTGATTGATATGTAAGGCAGACTGACAGCATTAACCTTTCATATTTACACCCTTACACACTGTATGAGTGAGCTGGTCTGGGAGTTTCTTTGATGATGAAGTCATAAAACGAACAACTTCCCACAATAACACACTTCCCCAATCCTCATGTGTACCACATCTCCTCCAGTTTATCCATGTTGAGAAGAGGGATAGTCCTACACAACCTCTGAGATTACGTAGACATCTAACCAGCTTTTGAGACATGCACATAATGGCCGATATGACCAGCAGACAATGTGCAGAAAGCAGTAACAGTACAGGATTCCTTTAGCAATCAAGTCTATTATAAATAGCAGATCTACTAAAGTTAGATATATAATTCAAATCTAAATTGGAGTCAGATATATGAAATGAGGGTTAATATGTAGGCACTATTTTGTAGATATTTAAACATACAAACTTATTTTATTATACAAACACCATACAAATACCTTCGCCCTACTCAGCTAAATTCCAACATTGGGTTAGTGGGGGGCTTACAGATAATTATATTTAGGATTCTTAGTTTTCACTTTCTTTCAATGAATTAACAAATTAATTTATATCATATAAAAAACAACTGGATTGAACATTAAATAATGCTTAATTGGAGTTGAATATAAATTATAGGGCAGAGAAGTCATAGCTTAGGCCTTTGTTGCTATGGAGCTCTCTTTAAATTACATTTACATTTATTGCTTTATTAGAAGATTTGAAGATTTAGCTCATGGCTGTACATATATCCAGAGTGCTTCACAGTGCTTTAGCTGATATTGTTGTACTGTAGAAAACACACACACACACACACACACACACACACACACACACACACAAACAAACAATGAGTGCAAGCAGAGCTGCTACCATCACTGATAATGATATTAGGTCAGATTCAATAATTCACTTTTATTACCAGTTAGTAGAGTCATGGTAAGGTGGGGGGATAAAGTATGTGACATCATGGACCACCCTGACAATGACAGATAAGAAGGTCACAGTTAAAGTCAGAGTCACCCAGAGGTGAGCACTCTATCTGCAGCCATTCGTCTGCTATGGTGGTAAGGGCAAAGTTACAAGATTGACTCCCAGGTGGGGCTGTAAAAACAGATAAACTTTGTTGATAATACATATATATTAAAGGCTTCTGAACACCTACAAATTTACAATTATTCTGTCACGGTATTAACAATTCGGCCTGAAATCTATCATCAGGAAACAATGACTTCCAAGGCTGCAAAATTCATCATCCCCTCGTGTGAGGAAACGCATTCACGGAAACGTGCGCCTCATTACGACATGCAAAGTGTTCCACTGCTCAGGGTGACGGAACAGGAGGGGGGCAGGCAGGGAGGAGACTGTGAGCTTACGATAACCTTGCATTCACGCAGCACGTGTCCCACTGAACTCCCCCTGTCTCCTCTCTTCCTGCTGCTACACGTCTGAATCAGGAGGCAGCGCTTCTCCCTACAGAATACTGCACACTAGGTCATACTCTACATGCTTTGAATGATAAAGAGAAAGTGCTTTATATCATACAGGGTACTAGTCAGGAGACGCAAGGGGGCAGGTTTGATTCCCTGACATGACACTGCTGTTGTAACCTTGAGGAAGATGCTTACTCTGAAACAACTGTTTCAGTACCTACAGTATGCAGCTACATAGTGTATGTAAATGGAAATTATGTAAACCTATTGCAAGACACATCAGTATGGGTTAGGGTATCTTATACACCAAAAACAATGAAATATAAAACAGCTGCTCACACTTCACTTGACCAGGACTCCCTTGTAACTATTTCCTGGTAAAATAAATGTAAAATAAAAATAATATGCAAAAAAAGAAATGAATTTCTGAATTTCATTCATAGTACTATAAAAATCAGCAGTTTTGGTTGCAAATGAGTTCCTATATAGGGCTGAGCATACCATCGCTAGATGGTGTGTAGATTCAAGAGCACAGAGAAAATTGGAAACCATTTATTAAACTGGATATGTAATATCATGTTATATCAAAGCATGCAGTTAAGACTTCCTGCTCTGTTGATCCCATGTGATACACTGCAGAATCATGCCCACCTCTTAACAATGAACTGGTGAAATATCACACAGGAGAAGCCTACAGTAGCAACATGTTCCATGAGTCACTAAAGTGATAGGAGGTGGAGTGGGAGAGGCACTTCCAGATCCTAATGAAGCACTTAAGCACTGCAGGCGGAATATTGGGGATCAAATGTTTAATTAGAGCCAGCTTTTAACAATCTGTCAAGAGAGAGGCGCTGAAGAGGCAGCCAGATCGGGAGTCGTAAAACTGATCCTCTGGCCCAACAAAATCAATTCAGTCCTGTCAGACATTAATTGCATATAACATTAAAACCAGTAATTAGGTCAATGAGAGTGCCATAAACATTGGTATTAAAAGCTAAGTGACTAAGGAATCTCTGCTATTTTCACCAGGTGGTTCGGTTATGGTGCTTCCTATTGGTGAGGGAGTGAGGCTGTGTTAACCACTAAAATGAGTAGAGCATGTTATCAGAGACTCAATCGTTTGTATAAATCATAGCACATTGCAATAGAAAGCAATGTTCAATGACTCAGCCAGGTAAAACCGGGTTATGGCTGCTTTATGCTTCTATTCTTGCATAAATCCAGGTAAAGTTTTCAAGGTGCATGTAAAAGTGTACACACTGTTGAAAAACACAGCACTCATTTGGCATTACATTGTAACGGTTTCTATTTCAATAAAAATCATGAGAAATGCATAATTATTTTATTTAAAATTCATATTTACAATGGTATGTGCTTGATTTGATGTTGGGTCTAAAGTTTAATCAAAATAACAGTGATCAGGCAATTTACATAATGCAATCACTCTATTTAAGAGGTTGCATGTCATTCTTTAAGACTGATTAACACAACTATCATTTCCACTCAATTATCCATATCCATATGTTAATAGATGGAAAGCAATCTGAGTTCTGGGAGCAGCCGATATTCCAATTTATTTATTTATGCTGATTAGTGCCGTGTTATATAACGATTTGTGAGTCTTATAATTTTTACCCCTAAGATATATATATCCACTGATGTATTTTCCAATACTGACCTTAATTTGATACATACTGCATACAGCAGTAAATAGAGTACGTACAGTATCTCTCAGTGGCTGATAGTTAGCTCCACCCATCACTCTTCCCTCCCTGCTCCACTGCTTCCTTCCCCCACCCTCAAAGTTCTCTGGAAAGCTCAAGCATCAAAATCACACCATTTTCCTTGAGAGTAGCTATTTTCTGCCTTTGAAGAGGATTCAAGTCTCTGAGGTGTTCGCTGTCTTGCTGAGCCGAGCCAAAAATACGGGCTGGCAATGTTCTCCCAGCACTGAACCATATGCTGCTCAGCTGGACCATGGACCCCCAACCCACAGCCCAGCCACCATCACTCACATCCTTTTAAATGCAGAGGTGCTAGGTAGGACCAGTGGCAGCTATTGTAAATTATCTTGTTCTCTCCTCTGCCAAGGCTAACATGTATGCATATCAGCAGCCTCGGTGTTTGAGCTTGAAGGAGCTGTGCTTCCTATTATGTGCAAGCTGTGGAGGCTCCAACCGTGACAGGTCCCCAGAGTGCTGGCTACTGTCTGCACTGTCCTCTACTTCCACAGCAGGAAACTGACTCCAGGGACTGTGGTACAAGAACATTCAAATTGCTTTAAACATTTCACACATTTCTGTTTTTTAATGATGATGTCGTGGTTTTTAATGCCATCGGTAATACTCTTCATCACTCACATTTGAAAAGTGAGTTGGACTACGAGCCTTCAGGAACTGAGTTGAAATGCTGTCATTGGTACAGTTCTGCCCAGTGGAAATATGCATATCCTCGTCCTTATGTACAGCTTACATCATGTTTCATCTGAGCTACTAATTGGACTGAACTCAAATCACTTCTTGTTTCAGGTGTCAGTCAGTGATGGTTGAAAATTGATTCCTGAGACATCAGGACACGGTTTAGATGGAAACAGAAAAGCCATCAGGGAATGTCTTGTGCTGACCATGGAGCTATCCAGGGTTGCTATGCTGAGAGTCAGTTACATGTATATGGCTCATCTACTCTGTAACTCAGCTGTACTCAGCACTCACTAGGCTTAATTAGCAAAGTAACTTTTTTATTATTTAACCAAACTTTTCTCCTTAGTCATGAAAGAGCTGTTGGAGTAGAGGGTCCTGGAAATCCTGCCCCAAGAAATATATCAGAAATGATCATAACCGTCATGGTCAGTATTCTGAATATTTTTGAATTCATAAACACCCTTAAATGAGTATTAATTCTTCAGAACTGGTGATCTAGCTTGGCCATCGTTGTGGGGTTGTGATCACATTCTGAAGCATTATCTGGGGCTCTGTGAGGGGCTGCAGTAGGGGAGCATATTCTGAGAGAAAGATTGGCAGGTTGAGGCTAACAGGGGGGAATGCTGCAGGATCAAAGCTGTTGAGAGATTAGACTCAACTGGGCTTTGTGATGGAATAAGTCTATGGCACCAACTCCCTCTGTCTCCACTGTGGGGGAGGGGAACTCATTACCTTTCCTAGTGATTTGACAGAAAACATGATGACAGAAAAATTACATTATCTGTTGCAAAAAAATATTATCTATTTGAAAACCAGACATTCATATTCCGGGCAACTTCACAGCCCTCAAATTGTGACATTACCCACTTATAAATATTCACTTACACATTATTATGATAGCTCAGAATAAGTATCTTGTTCAAGGGTCTAGCAATTATACCTCACCTGGGAATAGGCTCATATTTAAAAGCCCAGGTACTTAAAGGTATACTATGTGGGATTTGCAGCCTTGCTATGGTCCTGTGTTTACAATCAAAACAGTCTCCACCTCTTTTTATATTTTATATCCATTTTTATACCTTTTTTATTTTTATATCTTCATTTTTTTATAGCACTTCCCTTGGGTTGTTTCTTTTATTACCACTATTAAAATGCCTCCTTAAAGTAGAGGAGAACATGCTAAAATAAATGCTATTCAAAACTGTAGTCATCTGTGTTTAATTCCAAACTGGGGCTGGTTTACAGTAATTGAATGACCATATATACTTTATTATTTACTGATTATATGTAGATTAAGGAGCAAGGACTACCAGAGGCAATCATTTTGGCAAATGGCTCCTGTAAATGGGGAAGTTTTATTTGATTTTGATCCATTAAAGGATTTTAATTATTTTAGCAACGTGTCGACTCTAGGCGAATAGCATCTCTTTCTTCCTAAAATTGTGGAATCATGACTTCAAATGTGCAGCAGCACTGAAAATCACAGAAAACATCTGGATAATTATACCTGCAGTAGCATAAAATTATAAAATCTGCTTCGCCAAACTGCATTTCACGTGACATAATGAGAGGGCTTATCCTGGACCTGAGGCTGTAACAAGAGTTCAGAGTTGTGCATCCCACAACACAGGCTTACATCTGGGAAAATACCCATCCAATTTTGCTAAAGTGATTTTGAAGATTCTACAATATAAAGCTACAGGATTACATTCCTGCAGGACTCACTGGCTTCACTTGTAGTGTATTATGTATATGTACAGGGATCAAGCACTATCAGGACACTATCAGGGGGCGACATGGCTCAGGCAGTAAGAGCAGTCGTCTGGCAGTCGGAGGGTTGCCGGTTCGATCCCCCACCCGGGCTGTGTCGAAGTGTCCCTGAGCAAGGCACCTAACCCCCAAATGCTCCTGACGAGCTGGTCGGGGCCTTGCATGGCAGCCAATCGCCTTGAGTGTGTGTATGAATGGGTGAATGGAGAAGCATCAATTGTACAGCGCTTTGGATAAAGGCGCTATATAAATGCCTGCCATTTACCATTTAGGACACAGAGTGGAATCGGAGGAGCAGGAGGGGCCAACCTTGGTGGTAGAATGAGGCCAGTGGAACCTTGGACCCTGGGGAGAAGTGCCATCAGTTTGAGGTTGAAGACCCTCAGTCATGGGTCATTTCCAAAACAGCTTACTTGCTTACTATTGCATACGTCATTCAGTTCACTGGATGAAACATTTGTTAAGTAGGTCCAAAGTTTCTCTAAATGTAGTATTGATGCTGCAGTATATCTATTTCCAGGGTTTCTCTGAGTATGGGTGTATCCGAGACTAATACATCCTCAAAATGTATAGTGTCTACTAAACTTACTGCAGACTGAATGGTATATTCCCCACGCTACTTTCCAACGGTATGGCAGAAATGTTTTAAGATGCCCACCCCTACCTGTTCCTCTCTGATTTATTGGACTGTGATTGGACACAAAGATGGCTCTGGCTCTTCCCCTCTTTGGGACCTCCTAAAAAGTATGGTGTACTTCCTGAAAAGCCCCCTTGTGAATACACTCAGCAAAACCCCGGAAATCTGTCTATTTATCCATATATCCACATTGTGAGAAATCTTGCCTACTTAACAACTTCCTCATCCAGTGTTTGCATTTGGGAGCACATTGCATACTAATATATAAGTAGGCAGTATGTTTATCAGACAGTTCATATTTTGAGGACACAGTAGGCTAGTTAGGAAGTCGGTTCGGACACATCCAAGGTTTGGTACAGAGAGGTGCAAGAAGTAGAGAAACACTAATGCAATCTTAAGACATTTGTCGTGGATTTGCCGTTTGCTGTGTTGGGGTGGAATTTGGATATTCTCAAAAACTTCACTTTTAAAATGTCCATTTTATGGAACAAACGACTTAGAACGACATACTGTATGCCTGTGAGACAGTGAAGCAAACTGACAAAGATTAGGTCCACAGTTATGGTGTCATGTGTCACATGGGCATACTAATGAGGAGAGGGTCTGCACACTGAGACAATGCTGGAAGTCATGAGCATAATCTCATTTGGGAGGAAAGACGGGAAATACGACTACACGGCCACCTTGGGAATACTGCAGATAAAAATGTCATGTTTGCTCTTTTTTCTATCTCAGTCTGTGTGCTGATTATCTCTGCAAAGAGCAGGTGGTAAACAGTTCTGGAGAACTAAGTGCCGTCATTCAGAAACATAGTGTTCCCAGCCAAACAATGCAAAATCAAAGGCCTCTTCTACTGCTGGATGCCAACTGTAATCACTTTACAGAGATATTTTAATTATGTTCGCGCTTTCATCTTATAGGGGAAGTGAAGGAGGCGCATTGGATAATTATTATGGTGAGAGTGTACGAAAGTATTGGCACGAGGGGGTTTGCTGTCATTGTCAACCATCTGTTTGATTAGTCAAGCACATACATGAAAAGTCAACTCTGTCCAAACACAACATTTTTTATGTAACACACATTTTATATTAAATATACACTTAGCACTTTATTAGGTATTTATTAGACTTATTTTTTAGACTACTGCTGTAGCTTATTCACTTAGAGATATGATGCGTTGTGTGTTCAGAGATGCTCTTCTGCATACCACTGTTGTAATGTGGTGTTATTTACGTTACTGTCACCTTGCTGTCAGCTTTGACCAGTCTGGCCATTCTCCTCTGCCATCTCTGTTTAACAAGGCGTTTCTGTCTGCAGAACTGCTGCTCACTGGATTTTATTCTCTTTTTTTTTGTAGCATTCTTTGCAAACTCCAGAGACTAGTGTGCATGAAAATCCCAGGGGATAAGCTATTTCTGAGATACTCAAACCACCTGGTCTGCCACCAACTATCATTCCACGGTCAAAGTCACTTAGATCATATTTTTCCCCATTCTGATGGTTGATGTGCACATTAACTGAAGCTCCTGACCCATATCTACATGATTGTATGCATTGCACTTCTGCCACACAATTGGCTGATAAGGTAACGCATGAATAAGGAGGTGTAATGGAGTAAAAATGTTCCTATTAAAGTGCTCGGTGAGTGTATATATATATTTTTTTTTACTGACACCAGTATCGGGTCTAGCACAGGCAGGGGAATTCATCCCAGCTTTCAGAGGTATTGTGTATGGATTAGGTTAGGAGAGTTTTTCTCATATCAAATGTCACACTGCTACAGTATGCATTCACATCAGCAGGTGAGGTCTGAGTGTCGGTTTAAAAAGGGTGCTCCATTAGTGAGTTCTGCATGTGATTAGTTCAGTGTGAGCTGGTGTAGAATCAAGCTATCACCATCTTGAAATACTAGCTACCTGTTTATACTGTTTCAAAACAGTTTGAGCTGGTCAAATCATGTTGAGTATAGAACTGGTCAACCAGCTACTAGCTGCTTCAAAACCTAGCTTGAACTGTTTTTTTTTTTTTCAGCACTGATGTATGATTTGTGATTGCTTGAGTATAATAGCATGTAGTTGTTGAGGCTGAGCAATGGTCTCTGAACTTGCTGCGTGCATTTCATGCACCACGCTCATTAAAACCTGAATATACATAAACAGCATCTTGTGTTTTCTGACCTTGGAGTCCAAATAGAGAAACACAGTGATACACACATGCTAGTGGTTTTACTATAGGCTAGGGACTGTACTGCAACAACACAGAGAGATCATCATCGGCAGCTTTTCTAACCCGCTTAGAGGGGCATGCGTCAAGATGATATTTCCATCATCCACAATTGAGCAAGTAGTTACTCAACTGTTTGAGGCACCTGTCAGGCTTTCCATATGTCATGGCCTTCTCAGTCACCAGATCCCAACCTAATCAAGCATTTAATGGATATTCTGGAATGATGACTGGGGCAAAATTTTTCATTTTCATTAACTAAGTGTGTTTTGATTGATTTGATAGAGCAAAAGCAATGTAATTTCTCCCTGGGGAGTTTATAGCAGTAGCATGCAGATACAGATTTACAACCATTACCGGCTTCCCACTGATGATAGAGATTTGTCCATGTCTTTATAAAAAAACTGTAAACTTCCCCAAAAGTTGCAAACTCAAGAATATTTATACAAATCATAATTGTCATCTAATTTGTTCTCTTCAGTATTAAGATCAAATAAAAAAAGAGATTATGAGCATGTTTAATCTGTTAAGGGGGCTAAGGTTTTTCAAACACAAATCATGATGTGATCTGTTGCTGAGAAGTAAATTGATATAAATGTATTTACTCAGATATAAATACAGTAGGTCTGTGACATCTGGTCATGTTGTCATGGAAAGTGTTAATGAAGTCTGCTGATAATCTATATCTGTTGACTGCGTGTGTGTGTATGTGTGTGTATGTGTCGGGTGGGGGGGTGCATTAGCGCGCGTATGTGTATGTGTGTGAGTGTGTCCATGTCTTTGTTCCCAAAAGAGGTATGGAGGACCCGCCCACATATAATTTGAAAAGCTGATGAAGCATGAGTCACCCTTATATGTTTGGACACTTTATAATACAACTATAGCTTAATTTAATAACTAATTCTAATTCTAATAATTTTATGATTAACAGTAACATGTGAAAATGTTTATGTCCAATTTAAGAATTAAATATTTTATGTAGTAGGCCTGTAGCATGTCTGCCATATTCTGTCTGCTAGTTGGTTTAAACTCTCTTATTATATCAGAAGACAAAGTAAAGTTTGAAGTCACATATTCTTTTCTGTCTGGGTCAGAAAGCTAGGCAGCTTTGGACAAAGTCCTATTCATGTAAGTTCAAACCCAGAATGATTTGTTTGATCTACAATGTCAGTCAGTCCACTGTTTAAACAGGCATGTGGTCTCCCTACCAGTTCAGTTTTTTCTATCTTTCACTTTGTTTCGCTGTTCAAAGTTTCCCTGGAACAGTTAATTAGTTCCATAATTTCATTGAATCTCTTACCCCTTTTAATTATGCTTCAGGAACTTTTTTAAAGGCAGGCTTGACATCTAGGAAATCAATCCAGAAAGGCTTGGTGATGCCCATTATTAATTTGAAAGCAATATGGCTGACCTATCTCTTTGGCATTTTGGTTTTGGATAGGTCTGATGAGGCTACACAAGGTCACTTTGCTACACTGAACAGGTTAGCAGATGTGTTCTTATATGCACAGTGTGTTAGTGTGCTATTATTTACTTTACAACAAAGTGCATACCCATAACCAGGGATAAGTTCGCTGAAAGACCCTAGAGGTAAGTACAATTTCAACTGATTCATTTTTAATTATTCCCAATGGCTGCATGTTATTTGTGTTGTCTATATTAGGTATGTTGTTAATTTGTAAATTTTTAGTTTGAAAGGGGAAAAAATGATTATGTGAGAGGGATCATGATTTGTATTTCACAATTTATGAGTTTTGAGTCCCCTATGTCTGGAACAAAAACAATGCCAGCCACTTCAGGTGGGCGTTTCTTGTTTCATAAGCTCTGGTGTTAAATTGTTGGTAAGTTTATTTAATACGTCAATATTGGCAATGGACACTGTGACAACTGTTTGAGATCACATGTCTGCATATTTCCAAGTATAAGAAATACACAGAAGATGGTTCAGTATTTACCCCCGGTGAGCAAATGTATCCATTTATATTACTTTTGATAATTCAATATTAATTATTTATGATTTAAGATTCACTCAGTGAGCACTTTATTATGAATTTATCAGACTTATTTTTTACTTCTTCTGCTGTAGCCTATCCACTCTTCTGCATACCACTGTTGTAATGTGTGGTTATGTGAGTTAGTGTCAGTAATGTCAGCTTTGACCAATCTGGCCCTTCTTCTCTGATCTCTCTTATTAACAGCATGTTTTTCCCCACAGAACTGCTGCTCACTGGATGCTTTTTGTTATTCGCGCCATTCTCTGCAAACTCTAGAGACTGCGTGAAAGGAGATCAGCAGATTCTCAGATACTCAATCCACCCTGTCTACATTCAAAGTCACTTAAATCTAATTTCTTCCACATTTTCACATTTGATCAGAAAAACAGCTGAACCTCTTGACCATGTCTGCATGCTTTCGTGTATTTAGTTGCTGTCACATGATTGGCTGATTAAATATTTGCATAAACAAGTTGGTGTACAGGTCTGCCTAATAAAGTGTATATTCAATCTGATTATGGTATGAGCATTTGAAATTACAGAACCATTTCTAAAACTATATGTGGCTTTTTGTTATGACAGTAGCTATTATTATGACTAACAAATCTAATCAGTAGACTGAGAAACCAAACAGTTAATTAAAAGGTGTCAAATGACTTAAAACTGAATAAAGTTATCTTATTTCCGGTTCAGGAACAAATCATAAAAATTAATGATTGTATATTTTAAAGGTAGAGCAATCCAGATTATCTGATATTTTTATCACTGGGTTCTCTCTATCACTGCAATGCTCCATTCCAGCTGGAAAATGGATCTAGAGCTTTTTTTCTACAAAAAACTATCAATTTCTGATGATTCAGTTGTAGATAATATGCTTCATGATTATGAAGATGTGGGTAATATTGACAAGGAAGACATGGTTTTTTAAAACATCCCAGTCCCAGTCATGTACCTTAAGCACTACGCTACAGGCCGCCCTGGATCATGGTAAAACACCATGATTTTTTTTTTTTTTCAATAAAATTTTGACTTCTGTTTTTGAAATTAATTCATAATCTTATCTTCTGAGCAAATATGACCCTGACATGCTTAATCAGTGTTAGCACAGTTGAAATGTATGGCATTTGTGTTGTTGAATTCTCAGTGTTCTCATTCATTTCCATATCTGTTTCCCATATGTATTTTTACATTTTATAAGGATATTTGTAATATCAGTTTTCAAACTTTATTCTTTGGATCACAAACAGCATTACTCATTGATGGCAACATGATCTATTTTGCGAGCCTGCAATACTTGATTTGAACTGATCTCTACGACTACTTTCTGATTAGGTGCCCCATAAGACGGCAGTTTCTATTTTCAGCCTGGGAAAGCTGTCAGTATTAAGCTGTGCTATTCAGACTCTGTCGTCTTGGTTACTTCTTGAGGTGTGTGTTTGCACTAGACCCTGGCAGAACGGCTCATGCCATAGACAGTTCTAGCACATTCTTCAGTTATATCCCTCCTCCCTCAGTGTTTCTATTCTAAGGTGTGAGCAGAATTAACCCCATTAAACTACAACAACTGCTTCCTCATTTTTAACGACATTGGCATTAACTGCACCTGGCTTTGAATAATAGTCAAGGATGATTAAAAAGAATCTGATTATTTGTGCCATTTCATACAGGAGATGCACTACTGCAAAATACAACCGGAATTGTGCTCAGATCAGACCATGTACTGTACCGAAAGATGCAGCCGACTTAGCCATACACACACGGCGTGTAAACACAAATCTGCCAAGTCCAAATATTATAATTCAGTGTGGCACTTCATTTGCCGCTGCAATTAGCTTGCTTGTTCTGCTGTTTTGTCTGTGATGCTGGATGGTTTTGTATGTTTGTTTATGTGCTCGTCTCCCCCAGCCTCAGTGTTCTGCCATGCCCCTCAGTTCCCTCAGTCTGCCTCACAGATTATAATTGGTACCGAGCAGCCAGCTGGATTTTGCTTTCAATCATTTAAGGCTACACTGGGATGCACAGATTTAGAGTGCCAAACCTTTAGCGTTTTTTTCTCTCCCTTTGGTGTTCTTGTCAGTGAAATGATATCATTCTCAAAGCCTTTCTCACTGGGCTTACTTTATTACTGTAGCTACAGGTTAAACTAATCCAGACAGGAAGCAGATCTCGCTTTCTGATATAAAAAACATCTGTTTATCAACGTTCAGGTAGCTGTAAACCAACCAAAACTTTACCGAGGCGCTCAAATAGCTTTTTAAAAAGGCACTTTCACATCAAGCTGCGATAACATGACCGTTTATTGGATTCTTACCCCTCTACTGCCATTGGGAAATTAAAGGAAAAAAATGAAATATCAATAGCATGAATAGTCGACTGTTATAAAAACAAAACAAAACAAAATAAATATGATGAGTTGCATCATATTAGTTCTGTTTCCCACCATTATACAATAATAAATGCCAAAACACTAGAAGGACCCACCAATATATGTGTATTGCGCTCTCATTGCTATATAATAAATAATTATTTTTGAATTAGCTTCTAGCCATATAATTTGCGTGGCTATAAAACAATCAACTCCCAAATTGGCATTGCAGCTAAGAAGTGGGCCAAGCAATACAAAGATAAAGTCTGATGTGAAGAAAATCACTCAAGACTGCACTTCTGTCACTGAAGCTACAACAAATTGTATGTTACAAAACGGTGTGATAAATTGAGAAATGTGTCATTCAGATTGAGTAACTAGGACAATGAAAGTTAATGACAATCGCCCTGTCCCATCTAAAACAAACTCAGGTCAGTGCTCCAGGAAAGTGACCAGCAGAGAAGCACAGAAATGATGGGTTCATTCCAGCAGCTTACTGTCTTTTCACTCTCTTCCTCACGTCCTTTCCCTGCTCATTAGCTCCACCAAACAGGGGAAGTGAGGAAGAGAGATGCAAGGATGAGATGAGATGAGGATGGAGGAATCGAGGCAACATGTATTAGGCAAATGGAAAATCTTTTCAGTTTGAAGGAGTGCTGAGTGATGGCAAATGAGGAGTGATGGACCCACAGGTGGATCATTTATATGTGAGACATTTTGTGTGTGTGAGTATGTGTGTGTGTGTGTGTGTGTGTGTGTGAGTGTGTGTGTTTGTATCCGTCCATGAGTGATTGTTGCCAAAAGAAAGCCACGGAGCCCCACATGCTCTTGTGTGTCAGGACTGGCTTAAATTCCTCCAAGATAATGATGTTTCTGACCCACTGATAAGGTTCAGCTAATGTAAACTAGATCATTTTGGCTGGGAACCACTTGAATAGAAATTACTTTTAAGTTTAGTAGCCAGACTATAGGTTACCATGTAATATTATATATTTTGTTTTGTGAAATTGGCTTCTTTTCAGTGTTCATAAGGATATAGCATACATTAACCCTTTCATCGCTGGTGCATTTGTTTATTTTCCAAGGAATGTGATTAGTAGATTATTCCATGAAACAAACCTTTACATTACTGAGGCCTAAACTGACTGATATAAAGAGAGTCATTTCAAAGATGAAAAAGAAGTGCAGAAAATGAAATGGGACTGGCTTGAAAATACTTTCATAGCTCCACGTTGAGTAAGCAATGCGGCGTAATTATTCTTATTAATAGAAGACTTAATTCTGTAGTGTTGAACGTGAAACTGTGCATTGATAAAGTAGGGTGAATTATGTGTGAGTAAGCCCTGGTTAATGGGGCTAAAGAACTACTTTGTAATATTAATGTCCCGAACAAGGAGGAGCTCAATTTCTTCCATGAGGCAAATAACATTTTAGGGGATATGGATGGTTAAATCATACAGGGAGGAACTCTTAATCAGAAGATGCATGGTATATTAGATAAGAGTAAATGTTATGTAAAGTTGAATCCAGAAGATAGGATTGCTATTCATATTTTAGCAGGAGACAGAGCATCCATTATATCTATGAAGACAGGAATATTATAAGAAATATATAGAGGTGTTAACTCCAGTATTAACAAGCTTGTGTATTCGGAAGCAACTTGTAATATTGGCAAATACTTTTAATGAAGTTCTATCATTGATGAACAAAGATGGTAAAATGAGAAGGTCATTACATCTAATGTGAATTAATCATTCAATTCCCAGACTTATTTCAGTGATGTTTTGATTCCAAAATGTCATTTGATGGGGTGGAGTGGAGTTTCTTAATTGCTGCTCTGTGAAATTTTGGTTTTGGGTCAAGACTTTATTAAATGGGCAAATGTTTGCTACTCAAATCCTGATTTCAATGTTTTAAGCGCTCTAGATTCACACATCAAGGGTGATCACTCAGCCCACAGTTGTGTATACTTGCCCTGGAGCCTCACCGATCAGACCCAATAATGAAATAAGTGCAGGAGGATGGAGCGAGCACAGTCCTTACTACACAAATGTTTTATTTTGGGACAACTGATTCATTGCCATCAGTTGTTTCCCATTGAAAGTGTACTGCATGTAGCGGTTACTGTCAGTGTGTTTGTTTTGTTTGTCCCCTTCCCTTTTATTTGAAAATCAGTGTTCCCCAATGCTTTCTGTGTGTTCGTAATGATAATGTAGGGACTACAACTTCCACATTCCCACAGGAAAATTCTGCGACGTCCACCACGAATGACGTCTAACTTGGTTCCGCCAATCCCGTAATGGCGGGAGCAATAAACGGTCCCGTATAAGAGCAAGACACGTTCTTGGGATCTCTCTTCTGGCTCTTCTGCTTTTTCTGCCTCTTCTGCTTGTTCTCTTCGACGCACCCTTTTTGGCCAGTCGCTTCAGCTCATCTGCTCCGAGACTCGGACAGAGGCTGAATGCTGCACAGCGCACTACCAGGCCTACGGACACACCCAGTTACCTCGCGGTAACTACGTGGCCTATAGTGAGTGGAAATTGTTGTACGCGGAACGCTACATCAGTTTACCCCAATAAAGCCCAACAACGAAACAGCAACGAACTTTTACACCTGGAAAAGGACCAGCGGATCAGACGACAACGCGCTGCTAAGACGGGAACACCCCAGCCTGCGCATCTCTCCCGGACACCATTCACAGCACCATCGTCGCTTCTACAAGGACAGCATGTCTTTTGGATCCAGCAATGCGTATGGACTCAGTAAGAAAACAAACATTCAGGCATAGCCAGTGTTTAGTTTAGTCTTAACTGTTTTTGTGAATCTGTGTTTCAATATTTACCATCCAACCATTGTAATGTGTTTGGTTAGCTACATATATATGTACGTGAATTGATTCGCCGTCTTTTGCGCATATATAGAGTAAAACTACGCAAGTAGTCCCTTCTCACAGCTAACTCTAACTCATTACCACACCCAGAACTCTAGCGACACGCGCGCTTGCGCGCGCCACACACACGCACACACACATACCAAACTAAATTTCCTTACTAACTTCCCGTTAGTTTATCTGTTATGTGTTTGTATCTTTGTTTAATAAATATATTTTATTAAACCCCGGTGTCCGTTTTGGAATCGCATAGACATGAGAGCCGAGTTAAAGCAGTCTTTCGAAGAACTTCCAACCTTCAGGTTATCGGTATGTTCAATCATTAATATTGGTTATTTTAATTAATTGAAATACTATATTTGTGGTTGGATATTTCTGATAACAGTAATTTTATGAGACTGATTACTTTTCGCAGTTATACTGCAACACAACGTTTAACTGGCGCCCCGGTTTCGTAGAGAGTAAAATCCCTGCGTTATTTGGCGGCCCGTGCAAGGACCCTACATAATTTGGAGTCCCGTGCGAGGACCCCTACATATTTTGGCGCCCCGCGTGAGCTTTGGCTCAAATTTCATGTCTTGTGACTTCATAACGAATTCCCCTTCCTAATTTGGAGCTCTGCATGAGAAAGACGAGCTTTGGTTCATGTCACGTGACTCCAGAACGAATTCTCGGCATTCTTTCTCAGCTAAATTGCCACCTGTGCAATTTTTTGAAAATACCGCTAGATGTCACCCTTGTACCATTTTTGAAAGCCTGCATGAGCCGCTTTCTCAATATACTGCCCCCTCGTGTAACATTGTGGCATTACATTCGTAATCTTACACGGTAGTTTGTTGATTGGCATTTACCTTCCGGTATAATACGTATTATCAATAATTGTATTATTAGCCGCACTGTATTATTAATTATAATTACTTTGTCAAAGTAATTTTAATAATTAATTGAATTTTACATTTAAATCCAAATTTAATTGTAATTTCAACCAATCACATTCTGGTATTTAGGATTAATGTGATCAGCATCACAGTTCCTATTTTACGGTCTTAATATCCGCCATAAGTTCGGTCATTTTGCTGTTGTTGCATTGCAGTACCGCTAGTGCAACTCGAGTCCCTGTGTGATGCTATAGCTACCTTGTACTATAGTTATAGAGAATATTCAAAGAGCGTTTTAAATTCTTTATCCTTCATCACAACTTGTATGTTGGATTGTGATATTGGGAAACAATTCATTGCCAACTGTTAGGAGCTCAGGGCCCTTGTCAAATTGTTAACTTCAAGAGTACCCTCTTAAGTTACTGATTTTAGCTTTTAGCTTTATTTGGCTTGAGATATGGAACCCATATCTATTGATGAGTACCTTTCCTTTTTAGCCCAAGGTTTAGCACCTGGCTACATAGCTTTCCTGAATCAGATGAACCTCACTGATTGTAGGAAAGAAATGTTCTCATTAATCAACGAGAAAGGTCATTCCCCCAACCATTCAAAAGACCCAATTCTAAGTTGTCTGATCTTGAATTTTGCCAGACAGATTAGTCTTGCTCTTCAGAGCAACAAAAACTTAGACTCAGAGATGGCATACCTCAGAGGACAACACACCAGTGTTTTACTTGAGCTTCAAACTGTTGGCAAGAAAGCAGTACAATACTTGCGTGATCTGCATTCAGCCGAATCAGATCTTTGTTCCTACAGAGAGGAATTATTTCAGTTGAAGAGTGGATGCCACAAGCTACCACATCCACTCTCTTCTGTAAGCCTGCTTTCTCAGGCTTGCCCATCTCCTGCTTTCTCCTTACACCACAAGGCAGGGGAAGGGGGGTCACAAATTGATTCGGGTTTGTCAGATCCCGGTTCCACAACTTGCTCTGATGGACACTCGTCAGGCTCCTCAGATTGCAGTGCTGTTGACCACCCATGCAATGGTTTGCCCACCTCTTCCCTGGAGAGGGAAAGGGGGGACTCCATCCCAACGGTGGTCCATCTCCGCAAGGGAGAAACAGTCAGGCAAGTACAGGACTGCACCTTCCATGCCCACCCCTCTCATGAGGAGGTCAGGGAACCCTCCCGTGGACACGGTAGAGGAGATCTAACGTTATTAATTGGGCACACAAAAAGCAACGCTAATCCCGCTAGCTTTCCCTTTATAACTGAGAGGATAGGTGACAGCTCTGTACAGTACACTGACAGCGACAATTCATCTTCTGCCAACCATTGTGAGAATGACTGTTTTGTAGCTCCGCCCCCTAAACCAAACCGAGGACGTCGAGCTCCGCATGAAACGCATTCACATTCAAATGTGATTTCAGTCTCTCCTTCTCCAAACAGGCAAACTAGTGCAACTTCACATGGTCTTCGCTTTGAGGAGCTAGAGGCCATGGCGAAGTATGTCCACACATTTGACCCCAAGGACTCCGAATTTAACATTCAGAGTTACTTGAGAGAAGTTGACTACTGTCTCTCGGATCTGCCCAGGGCAACCGATCGAGAAAAGGTACGACTTGTATGGAAAACCTCTACCAGAGAGATCCATACATTTATGGAACAACTTCCACCACAGGTTCGTTCCAGCTATCCCAAGGTTTGTGAAGCGTTGGTAGCTGAGTACCTGCCACGGTTTGATCAGGCCACAGCCATGATCAAATCTGTGGAGGTTAAACATAGCCGTACAGAACGACCAAAAGACTTTTACCAACGACTTAAACATGCTTTTTTCCAGGGCAGAAACGGACCAGGCTTAGATGAAGATCAAGCCTTCAAATCCCTTTTTGTGCACAACCTGCACCCCTGTGTCCGAACTCATGTTTCACTGTTTTCAAGGGGCCAACACTCAGCCCTTGAATTAAGAAATGAAGCCCAAATGGTCTGGGACACTTTAAGGATTGTGCCCAGGAATGAGGTATTGGAAACAGCTAAGCACGTTGTTCCAACCAAGCCCGCCGGCACTTCCCAAGTTGCCCCATTAAAGTCTAATGGCTCAAAACAACGGCATGTGAGTAAGTTCCCGGTTAAGAGCCACCGTGGTCGCTTCTCACACTCTGATTCCAGCCGGAATTGGAGAGAAGACCGACCCGGTAGGCCCAAGCCTGAGAGTCACCAGCATGACTCTGATAGGGAAGATACCTTGTCTGAAGAGAGCTTCTTCAGTTCCTCTGAGGACAACTAAAGCCTCTAACCTTTGTTCAGTAGTGTGTATGCCTCGAGTAACCATTCAAGAGCTATCTGGTCTTGTTCAACCTCCATCAAAAGACTGAATAAGACTGATCTATAGCCGTGGTCTCCTCACAGGCAGACTCCCAGCTGAAGCTTTGACCACTTTCTTTTGCACACCTTTCCTACCAAAGGGGGGTGGCAAAATAAACCGGTAGTTTATAGCAGCCACTTAGATTTGCATGTAGCAGCAGCAAACGCAGATCGTAAGTAGGTACTGTAGAGTTAAATCCGACACCTGTTATAACTCGTAAACGTTCATTGCTTCTTTCTACACCTACTGAACCATCGTAAAGTATTGCATGTAGAAACTACAGTGTAATCTTTACAAGTATATTGCCACACCCCAGTGTGCCTTACTCCACCTCTTCCCCAAGCAAGACAAGACCACTTGTGAGCTTACCATATCATTTAGAAATGAGACCACCTCTCCATTTCCTTCCTGATGACACAGCCATAAGGTTAAGCTTGGATACAGAAAGCTGCCCTAATTTGAAAATGCCCCCACATATTTCAGATGACAACCCTCATCAGCAACCTGACTGTAGGGACTAGAACAATTGGTCAGTCTGAACAAGACTTCCAAAAAGGCTACAGCCTCTCCATCCTAGACCCCTACATCATCTGAACATTTTCATGGCTGGGTCATTCCTGTTGGTGCTCCACCTTCTGGACACCATCCAATAACTAACAAAACACCTGAACTAACAAAACGACTAACGCTTTCACCAAGGTTTGTCATGTTTTGTGACAATGTATTCACTGTTCGACCTTAGTGTTTCACATTGTTTGTATCATGTGTTTTAAACCAGTTTAGTTAATTGTTGATAAATGCCTGGATGTTTGTCAGTCAATTGTGAACTGTGTTACCGACCCAATATACTTGACCTGTGGACTGTGAACTGACTTTTGTGCTCTCAAGGAACACTGGCTTCAGCCGCATCCTGAGACCACAGGGGGGATGTAGGGACTACAACTTCCACATTCCCACAGGAAAATTCTGCGACGTCCACCACGAATGACGTCTAACTTGGTTCCGCCAATCCCGTAATGGCGGGAGCAATAAACGGTCCCGTATAAGAGCAAGACACGTTCTTGGGATCTCTCTTCTGGCTCTTCTGCTTTTTCTGCCTCTTCTGTTTGTTCTCTTCGACGCACCCTTTTTGGCCAGTCGCTTCAGCTCATCTGCTCCGAGACTCGGACAGAGGCTGAATGCTGCACAGCGCACTACCAGGCCTACGGACACACCCAGTTACCTCGCGGTAACTACGTGGCCTATAGTGAGTGGAAATTGTTGTACGCGGAACGCTACATCAGTTTACCCCAATAAAGCCCAACAACGAAACAGCAACGAACTTTTACACCTGGAAAAGGACCAGCGGATCAGACGACAACGCGCTGCTAAGACGGGAACACCTCAGCCTGCGCATCTCTCCCGGACACCATTCACAGCACCATCGTCGCTTCTACAAGGACAGCATGTCTTTTGGATCCAGCAATGCGTATGGACTCAGTAAGAAAACAAACATTCAGGCATAGCCAGTGTTTAGTTTAGTCTTAACTGTTTTTGTGAATCTGTGTTTCAATATTTACCATCCAACCATTGTAATGTGTTTGGTTAGCTACATATATATGTACGTGAATTGATTCGCCGTCTTTTGCGCATATATAGAGTAAAACTACGCAAGTAGTCCCTTCTCACAGCTAACTCTAACTCATTACCACACCCAGAACTCTAGCGACACGCGCGCTTGCGCGCGCCACACACACGCACACACACATACCAAACTAAATTTCCTTACTAACTTCCCGTTAGTTTATCTGTTATGTGTTTGTATCTTTGTTTAATAAATATATTTTATTAAACCCCGGTGTCCGTTTTGGAATCGCATAGACATGAGAGCCGAGTTAAAGCAGTCTTTCGAAGAACTTCCAACCTTCAGGTTATCGGTATGTTCAATCATTAATATTGGTTATTTTAATTAATTGAAATACTATATTTGTGGTTGGATATTTCTGATAACAGTAATTTTATGAGACTGATTACTTTTCGCAGTTATACTGCAACACAACGTTTAACTGGCGCCCCGGTTTCGTAGAGAGTAAAATCCCTGCGTTATTTGGCGGCCCGTGCAAGGACCCTACATAATTTGGAGTCCCGTGCGAGGACCCCTACAATAATTAAGCAACATGTGCTATGTTCAGTTGTCAAATATTCACTTTCCCATCAGGAACATGTAATTGATCACAGAGATATTTGCAATTGTCAAATTTTTTTTCAAAATATATTTCTTTCTCGGGTTCTTTAAATGTACGTGCGTGAAAATAACGCTGGTTGCAGTTTCCAGTCGGCATGGTTTCTGCAGGCAGGCTGTGCATTCGGCAGCAGCAGAGCATGAGCTCTGAAATGCCAATCAGGGATTATTCTAAGAACGCAGAATTTTTTGAACAGTTTGTCACAAATCTCCTGTGCTTGTGGAGTCCGCCCGGCTGCCAGCAGAGCCCCTTGGGCGCAGCGCCAGAAGGGATACCGCGCCCGCTTCGACACAAGTTATGTTCCACGCCACAGACATGTATAAGAGGGGCAGCCTGTAGCGTAGTGGTTAAGGTACGTGACTGGGACACACAAGGTCGGTGGTTCTAATCCCGGTGTAGCCGCCATAACATCCGCACAGCCGTTGGGCCCTTGAGCAAGGCCCTCAACCCCTGCATTGCTCCAGGGGAGGATTGTCTCCGGCTGAGTCTAATCAACTGTACCAAATGCCAAAAATGTATAACAAGTACACTGCCCACAAGGCAAAGTTGCAGCACAGAAAGTTGAGATAGTCATGTCCCTTTAATTGTGTCTAAACCATTAAAAGTTCTTATTGACAGCAAAGTTAAGCAATCAGCACCTCAGTTACTGCAGTGGCAACCTGCCGCCTTTCAAGTACGTCAGTGACATCATTGCCCCCAATCAGATGTACTGTAAAACAGCAGGTAGCAGGTGCAAACACTTTACTGTAAATACTTCACACAAATGCAACTTCAAAGGTTATTGTTCTGCACAAATTTGCATTTCGCTCTGATTATAAAAGGGTTTGTGGAAGTCTACAAAACTTGGTAAGATTACTTTGTAAAATGACTCCAGTCTTAAGGATTGAAACCCTTTAATGCAGATGTGACAGACTAATGCGCTGATTATTTTTGTCACGTTGGTTGGAAATGTAAAAAGTCGCAACTGTAATGCAGGACTATGACAGTCACCGATACTGTCAGAGATATCCAGCAGATTGGTTAATATGCATATCTCTCCCCATGCAATACTAGCAAAAACTAGAAAAGGTTTAACAAAACCACAAATAATTGATACTGTGAAGCAGTAGAGGGAGTGACATGAATAGGTTAAATATTATATGCACTCATCTTATAATGGAATGACATCATGAAAGTATTTCCTGGAATGTGAATGCGCTTACTATGCACAGTATTACATTTTCTGTTCATTTTTTCTCATATCAAGCTGTTGCATGTCACTTGAGTGATGGAAAAAAGTAATTATGTTCATTGTTATGATAGTCACAATATTTAGAAAACAAATACTGCTGTAAACTAAAAATGCTACTAGTTGTGAAATATTGTAAGTAGTGTATTAAAAATAGAAGTGTTATAAAAATAAAATTACTTAACCTGTTTTAATTCCACCAAACAATCAAAACATGTCAAGTAATCTTGGAAGCATTAATTGACCCATTTAATTTAAATCTTTAGTAAATCAATTATATAGTTATATTCCATAGGAATTCCATCGCATTAAGAGTCAGAGATATCTTTTTTATTTTTCCCTATGGCATGTCTTACATGGCTTTAGTCTGCTTCCAGAAAATACAATATCTTTGTTCATCAGGGGGTTAGAGGTTTTATCTTTTCTGACAGAAGGTTCTGTCCCTGTGATTGTCCCTGTAAAAGCAGGGCATTAAAATATACATGTACATACACACTCACACACAGACACACCCATGCGCCCAGACAGAGAGTGGAATCTGTCTGTTGTATTTTAAAAGCTTGAGACTTGAGAACGGGGAGTGAAGTGATGATGTCACATCCAATCTTGCTGCAGTGCGGGCGTTAATTGTTAAAAGGAGAGTGTTCTGCAGTGGACTGCAGGTCTTTTGGGAGCGCTTGAGGATATGCTCGCCCGCCACAGAGAAGCTATCGCAGCCAGGCAGAGTTAATCACAGCCCCCAGCCGTGGTCAGCAGGAGAGAGCGACGGACAGGGGGTGAAAGGCAGGAAAAAACAAAGGGAATGGAGAGATGGAGAGAGGAGGGAGATATGAGAGGTAATGAAGGAGAGAGAGGGGAGGCTGGGGAGCGATGACGTAAGACTGTTGGGTCACTTTATTTTCATGGACCAGCGCCAACTGTCAGATAAAGTATGACATATTATATAAATGGTTACTAAGTGTATTGTAAATAGGTAGCACTATAAGTTGTCAGTACTTATTACAAGCAGTATTTCTGACTGCATTTTTGCATTTCACTGCAGATGTGCTGTCTATCAGCAAACTGAACTTGACTGTAGTAGAAAAGAGTCACGGTTCTGCTACAATTTCCCTTGTGCTGGGAATTGAGGGGTTAATGAGGAAGGAAAGGCCAGCTGCGATTTCAGCAGGCTCCTACTGTACACCGAGCACTTGCTGAGATTCGTATGAGGATGGGTGGAAGATGAATGTACACAGCCAATCCACTATCACCCAGGAGAACGAACAGCTGCACCTCTGACCCCCCTTTGCCCCCTAAACCAGTCTCTCAGCCAGTGTGCCGTCAGGCGAACTCAGGGGTGGTGTCATGGATACAGCCTCTAAATTTCACTGCTCGTCAGAGGCTTGGGGATGCTGGGATATCAACAGTGTTTGATTGAATTCCGGAATGTCTACATTTCATATGATATGCATATTGGCAGTGCATATATCGAATAGGCACTTCTTTTTCTGGATATTACTGTATGATGAATATTATATTCACCATTTAAAAAACAGTACTTAGTGTTGACAAACTGCAAAACAGCCGCTACCCTTTTTTGATTGCCGGCAGGTGCAAGGTGCAGAAAACAATAAAACTGGTCTGAGATTCTTCCAACTGGCCAATGATATTACAAAGAGAATGTTAGGTAGAAGTAATGGCTCCACCTTTGACTCTCCATGAAGGTCTTAAAAAGGTTATCAATTATCATTGACAATCTAAAAAGGAAACATATTCCTGTGATTTTATCCCATTAAATTTAGACAATCAGAAGGGGGCTCCCCATACATTCCTAACATCAACAGCAGAGCATAAATACTGGCTGAAGTCCATCTCACTCTTAAAGCAGGAGGTCCGTCCTGACTTCACACTGAACACAAGTCCAGGAGTCATTCCAATCATTTATCTTACCTTACTGGTCTCCTCGTTCTTTGACTGATCTGGAAATCGATTGAGGTCTGTTATCTTTAAGGGCATTCCAACCTGAATGTTAATTGAAGGAGCTAAGGGCCAGGAGCTAGGAGGCTTAGTGAGCAAGGAAACTTGAGCGCGTCCTTTGCAGACATCATTTTTTACCTCTCTCCACATTTGTAATTGACATGGCTTTAAACTGACGTTTAAAAATGTCAAAATGTCTTGATTCCTCCTTCTTCACTTCCTTTCCTAATTTCCTTTGTGTGCCTTCTTCAATGGGTACAGCTAGGAATCAGGGAAGGAAAGAGGGGAAGTAAAAATAATCGGTCACTGGTCACCTCAGTTAGGCAGTTAGGTTGGTTCCACTTCTCTATCTAAAAAACTACACTGACTCACTCTACTAATGGCAGAGGATGAGAAGGTGAGTTATTCTTTTTCTTTATAATGTGAAATATTGTTCCCAGTTGATGTAACAAGTGTACATTACAGTATCATAATGTTTTATGTTTCATAAGGTATTATGTTTGTTGCGCTTTTGCAGCTTTGTAAAACCAAGTCACATTTAAATGACTGCAGTCCCTCTCTTTTATTACCCAAAGGCTGAACTAAAACAGTAATAGCATTAATTATATGTTAAAGCCTGCCATTGTTCAACAGACCAATGCATTTTTGTTGCCAAGTAATACCATCAGCCCACATTGTCTAATCAAATACAAGAGAAAGGCCTTGCTCAGATCTTGTATGCTGATCGTCATTTAATTTTTATGATTTTTTTTCCGACTCATTTATCCCATTCCATGAGATGTAAGAGATTTTCACTGGTCAATGAATATTTCTATACATATTTCTTAACTCATTGTTGGGGTTCTGTGTGTATCTGTGTGCATGCGTTGGCATGTATGTTTGTGTATGAGGGGGTGGACAGCATGTGTGCATGCATGCATGCATGCATGCTTGTGTGTGTGTGCATTTTCAAGAGTAAATTGATACAAATATAGACAATAGTAAGGTATCTCGTCAGTATATCAAAACTGTTCAAAACTGCTGTTGTTCAAATACAGTATACAGTAAATACAGTAGCTATCATTACATTATTTATTCTGTTTGTCATCATATCACTAGTACATTCCATTTCATATTATATCAGCTATATTTTGCATTGCTTCTCTTTTATGCACTCTGATGCGTTCTGTGACAATCCCTTTGTCAGGAGTGCTATATTAAATCAAATCTGATTGAGTGTTTTATGGAGCCGTTCAGCTTTGTCTCCATCTCGTATATCTCAGGCATGTTTGTGTGTTCAGTCTGCTTCATTATCATTTCATTCCTCTCCGGCTGAACGTTATCTGCAGGAATGTTTGTGTTGACTGCATCAGAGGAGCATTTTGAATTTGTGGCACATCAGTCACCTGCTTTCTCTGTCTTCTTTATTTTTAGTTGTCAGAAAAGATACTCTTTAATCTGTTTATTTTCATGAGCTCCGAGGAGACAGGATTGTCTTCTTCTTTGCTCGATATAAACATTGTCAGTGGGGTTACATTGAGTGAGTGAGTGTATTCATTCATTCACTATTATATCCATCTTTATTGCAGATTCATGTGAATGGTGAAAATCTAAAATAGATGCACCCACAGTACAACATACAAAATAACATGTCTCTGCGCTGCTGGTGGAGAAAAAGGAGCAGTCATGTCTCTGCATCAGATTAAGGCCTCTGTGAGGCTGTGCCTCTCTGAGTCGAATCTGGACAATGAAATTTCCGACTGGAATCATGCAGGGTTACACATAACTGGCCATACTTGCCCTGAGAGAGGGAGTGTTAGAGTCTCTTCCTGGGGATAATGCCTATAGCCAGCCTGTGTCAGCCTCTAGTTTAATTTGTGCAGTCCTACAGCATAGTCAGTGAGCAGAAAGGTATCTGTCAGCTGACTTGCGTGAATGCGTGCATGCAAATCCTTGGCCTCCTGAATTCATGGTCGATGTGGCAGTGATGCAGTATGGCTGTTGCTAATGATCAATTTGAAACACAGCTCCGGATAATGTATTCTCATGCATGGACCGCCTTTACTGAGGCACTACTTTGGAAGTGATTGACACTTGACATTAACTCTCCATTTTTAAGACCTGAAGATTTCTCAGGTGTCAAGTTAATCATTGAACTGCTCTTGTAGCCTTTGAAATGGAAATGTTACAAATAGATATATTGGTTTTTCTGCTTGGAATCTTGGAGTGATACTGGACAAACTCCCTCTTGGACAAAAACACGGTGGGAATTCTAGTCTGCTCTATAACCTCTCCAGTCTCAGCCATGTCTCTTCGTTTCTCATCTCCTTTCCCTGGCTACCTATATCAGCTTCAAAACCTCAGTGGTAGCCAAGGTAGCCTAATGTAATGTAATGATTGTTTCATATTTCAAGCCACATTTTGCATCATTGTCTTTGAAGATAATTCAGTTTAAATGTTTTATTTGAAATCTAAATGCAGTACAAACCTCAGAGTTGAGGACTGGTTGGTCAGCCATAGAGGACAAGATCAGTCCCAGAGAATAGATTACAGCAAAGCAGCAGCCAGATCACTCTATATAACAGCATCTGCTGAATATACAGTGAAATTCAGTAGATGGTCATATGATACCTGGTACATCCTCCAATTGTGTTCATGTTTTATCTTTTGCAATAACAGTCTTCTGCCACTGGATGGCAGACTTCTAAATATAGGAGAATATCAAGATAAAGCCATGTTAATGGTTATCGACGGGTTTCACATGAAATGAACCTGAAAACATCAATGTACATGTAAGCGTCACAATGTACATGCCAGTTGTAATGAAATAAATGTTTGATAAACCCAGTGAAAATAAATTACATTGTGAATGGCAGACTATATTAATTTATGTCAATTACATTGCTGAAATATTCAAGTAAAACCAGTCCAGGTATGAATTTGGGTATCTTTATCTACTTACCCATTCAGTTTGGTGCAGTAGTTTTGACAAGAGTGTGAAAGGACCATGCAATGTGTACATGTATGCCCCTTATTAACAGTTTTCTTTATTACTCCGGATTCTACAGACCCTTTTACTGGCCATAAACACAGTTATTTGCATATATTAGTATATATGAAAGTCTCTCCCTCATCAAGTCATCTATAGAGATTCAGCTTCCTACTGCAAGTCCTAAAAGAGTGTGTGGTTGTAGTGGACTGGCAGTGGGGTATTTGACCCACGTTATTTCTGCTCTACATGGCAAGGGGCTTGTAAGGGCCCCCAGAACAGCTACACTACAGATTTCCCTTCAGATCCAGCTGCCCGTGGTCTCAGAGATGCATACAATACATTCACAGGGCATTGCTCTCAGGCCTCCAAGGAGTCCTGCATTGTGAAATGTGAGTGGAGCGCAGAGGGCATTGTAGAATGCTTTGTTCCCCTGCCAAACACGACTGCAGGGCCCTGCAGTGAATAAACTTCAAGTGACTTTGGTTGGAATCTCCTTCCTAAGTCCCTGAGCAAGGCGCAGCATGTGACTTTGCATTGTGTTCACGGGAAACAGGCTTATAAAAAGGCTAGTGTGTCAACACATTCACATGTACTATAGGATGTACAAACCTAAAAACCATGTAAATAGGCACACAGGCACATTGGCACATTTTCCAGTGAGGGTGCTGGGGGCAGTGCCATTGGCAGGAAAGAGGGATTGGAGGGTGTTCAAAATGCTGAACTGCCAAACAGAATACTCAGAATGGCTGACCGGGGTGGATGAGGAAAGGGGAGCTGGGGTCCTGATTATTTGCAATAAACTTCTGCATATTTTAAGCAAACGTATGTTTGAAATTTCGCCCGTGTACAACTCTGACAATCCCCCTGGAGCAATGTGGGGTTAAGCGCCTTGCTCAAGGGCCCAACTGCTCTTTTCATGGCCACACTGCGGATTGAACCACCAAGCTTGTTGGTCCCAGTCATGTACCTTGTGCCTCATGAACCACTATGCTACAGGCAGATACAGTGCGGCTCCCCAGCAGAGTTACTGTACATTGTATCACCTTACCTTATGTGCATTGAGTGGGTGGCCTTTTAGGATTGCAGTGGAAAACTACACCATGAACCAGTATAATATAAAGAAGGCTATGAAAATGAAGAGAAAAAAAAAAGGCTGAACACACCTAATTCCCAGATCTGCACACACACACACACACACACAAATAAACAATGTCCAGGTGATGAAAGACCTGTGGGAATGTGTTGAAAGTCAGCCACATCTTGGAGAGCTGCTCATCAGAGCTGATTATGCAGTTATACAGGGTGGGTGCAGGGAGAAATGGGGAGTCTAAGCTGCAATTATCAATGAGGGAGGATTTCATCGTAATTGGAACACTTTGCATAAGGTGTCACACTACACATAACGCATGCAGTATACACAAGCCATACCATCTATTTACCCCTCATGAGGGACTGCTGCATGCAATGTATGGAGTGGTCTGTGAGCTTCAGAACATGTTGAGCAGCCAGTGGGACATAAAGATATCTCAACATTGTGCAAGGCACTACTTTCTAATGACAACAACTTTTAAGTCAAGGAGCCACGTACCTGAATGATTGTACATTGATACAAAAATGTGTACCCTTGTTTATCTTGCTGATGGAAACATGGAAATGTCACCATGAAACAAGTGCCTTGAATTGTTTTTGCTAGCTTCCCAAAGGGCTCTGCTATGGACTAATAAAATAAATAAATGTGCTTTCACCCCAAGGCTAGGTACCTGTTTGGATCGAATTCAGTGGTGACAGCAAGCTGCAACTCTTTTGCTTGCAAATGTATTTTAGACAGAAGGCAATGGAAGCCAGCAGAGATGAAAGATGAAGTGCTAAGATCTATGGTACGAGAGCAGGAATCTACTCTAACAAATCTGCAGGGCATTTCTGGAGCCAAAAGATCCAGTCAGAGTGGATTAATGCATGGATAAAATACAATTCCTGTAATGCACGGATTTGCATGTAAATGGGCGAAGGCAGGGGAGGCTAGAATTTTTGACCTGCCACCACCTTGACCTTGGAAGACAGGTAATGTGTATAGATTCAGCCTTATAGACTGTAAATGCACTGTAATGCTGTGCAGTGCATGTTCTGTGTCTAATATATGTGTGGGCAGCAGTAGGACACAATGCTTTCAGGATTTAATGTGGTGACCAGGCACCACCCTTGAGGCTTAATCTTCACTCTCATTGTTAAAATAAAATTTGGCAGCTGTGTCTTTCTATAAACTAAGGTTCATCAGAATGTATGGATGTAGTGGAGTTTTCCTTCGTCATATCTCTTTTAATTTGTACCACACTGATTTCATTAATCTGTCATGTGGTTTACTTCTATAAATTCCATCCATCCATCCATTATCTGAACCCGCTTATCCTGAACAGGGTCGCAGGGGGGCTGGAGCCTATCCCAGCATACATTGGGCGAAAGGCAAGAATACACCCTGGACAGGTCGCCAGTCCATCGCAGGGCACACACACCATTCACTCACACACTCATACCTATGGGCAATTTAGACTCTCCAATCAGCCTAACCTCCATGTCTTTGGACTGTGGGAGGAAACCCGGAGGAAACCCACACAGATACGGGGAGAACATGCAAATTCCACACAGAGAGGCCCCGGCCGACGGGGATTCAAACCCAGGACCTCCTTGCTGTGAGGCGGCAGTGCTACCCACTGCACCATCCATGCCGCCACTTCTATAAATTATTTACTTAATTTTATTTCAGGCCAAATAAAATGTATATTGCATTTCCAGGAACCCACACGCATTCAGCTTTACAAGCAGAGGTTTTCCCATTTTCCGAAAAACATCTTTAACAAACTTCCATTTCCACAACAGCAGTAGGTCTGCTGTAGGATCATGTTTCCATATCGTAGAACCATGCAGTAAATGTAACCAGAGATTTTCTATGGGTTGGAGGATGGGGGGGGTGGGGTTGGGTGGGGAGGCCTAGCAGAGTTACTGTGGGTATTGATACATCAAAGTGATGCAAGCAAGCGGTCTGGTTCTTCCTGGAGATACTCTGACAGATGTGGGGCTGCTGAAATCTATCCATCTTCTGAAAACAGCGGAAAGCAATGAAAGCCTGAGATAAAAGTGGTTTCCGGAACATCTCTGTGCCGCTGTCAGGGAATGCAACCGCCAATCTCCTTCAGAGCAACTGTCGACGACGATGTGGCGCAAAAAAGCAGAAATGGGGACGGGCTAGCAGCGGGGTAGCACCCTCCCTCACGAGGAACCCCTTTGATAGAAGAGCCTCTGTCCTACAAGGCTTCCATCTCTCACTAATGATATCCCACAGACACTGGGACACACCCTACCTTAAATATGCAGAAACATGAAACAATGCACAACAGCACTCTGCTCGTCTGTCTTTCAGCCAGGTGTGACAGCCGTCATACAATTTGTTTTCACTTTCACACAAACACACATGCATAAATACAGTATAGTGTAGATGCAGCGCCAACCGTATTCATAGTCCTACCATTACCATATAAATACACATACTGTACCTTCCAAAAAACAACCACACACAAACCACACTCATGTGCACACGCTTTCACAAAGCCATTAAAAAGGATCTTTTTTTATCTTGCTATTAACCTTGGTTTAATTTAGCAGATTAAACTAAAAGTTAGAGTAAAGAAGGATTATCTAATTTTCCTCTTCAATATTACCATTTCAGTGACCCACGTGATTTTGTTTTGTTGTTGACAGATGCTGTGGAGTTAGCTCCCAATTTGCTGTCATGCTCCATTATTATTATTTGAATGGATGTGATGTGATTCATATATACAGGCAGCATAGGAATAACACATCTGTAGTTAACAAAAAATATTATCCATATTAATATTATCGATTACAGAGAAACGGAAAGCTACTAATCAAGACCCACACTAAATGAAAGGATATACAGGCCAGACTGTCTGTCCAGCAGTATACAAGGCATGCCCCATACCATACCTATACAACAGAGACTTAGCCTTGCAGTCAAGGTTTCCCAAGGTCTGTCTACTGGCCACAGATTCTCTGTTCTTACAAACCTCTGACACACATAATTCAAATTTAGCACAGCCACACAACAATTTTGTCTTTTCTTTTTTCTTTTGCTATACCTTCATTTTTCTACTGTTTCATCTTCAAAATGTTCCAATTGAGTACATCAGAAATTCTATGCTCCCTTAATGTAGGGCCAGGTTATGTGACAGACAAAAACTGAGATTGTATCTTTTATGTACCCTCAACTAAAAACAATATTCTTCCAGAAACATTTTTTTGCATACATGTTTTTTAACCTTGATGCATCATATACAGTATAACAGGATCAGATTAAAATAAATAAAACCGTTGCTGATTGGTCAGAACTGGATCCTGGTTCGGCCACATGTTCCCTTTCGTGGTGTGCCTCAGTGCAGGGCAGAATCGGAGCCAGACTCTGGTAGACATTGGCTGGCAGTTGGAAAATGAGTCTCTCCCCCACAGGGGACTCAAATGAAAAAATGAAACCAGGCCAGCATACGGCTGTGACCTTCCCAGCGAACCTGACCCCGGTTGTGAAACCCCAGCTTGCTGCACTGAGAGCCAGGGCCAGTCCAGTCCACAGGAATAAACAGGGTCATGCCACTGCTAGCATGTCCCCTGTCAGGATACAAACTACAGATCACTTAGGATTGCTCTCTGATACAGAGCCAAGTGCCTCCCAAGTAAGAGGAGATTCAAAAAGAGCTGGTACACCAAGCCAAGCACCGTTGATTTAATCAATAAATATCAGTTACATTCATAAATGCTTGGTGCATCCAAGCACACACTGACCAGTTCAATCCTTAGTGCCCTTTAACATCTGGCAAATTAATTGAATGTGATCCTGTTCAGTTTTACAGAACATCACATCAAACATTTCATAGGAGGGTAAATTTGTGTATTATTAGCCCATCCCAATGAAATATGTGTTGATCTGTACAGCACCTACTCTGAATAATTGGCCTGTTTGACCAGTGGGGACTGTAGCCCAGTAAATACTATGCTCGACAAGGAGAGATGAATTGAAATTCATTTAGGATCAGTGTGAGAACTCTTTGAAAATAAATCTGAAAGAAACTGACACAAAAATAAAGGGATTTTCAGTTAAATTAGTCAAAACTTGGCTGGACATCAAATGTACTCCTGTGCAATGATTTTGGACTCTGATACTGATTGCATGCAAATGAACTGGAACTCTAAAGATTCTTATTCATAATGATAAATAATTCTGTCCAGGTCAGAGCATTGCGTTCTCTCTGCTTACTCTCCCCTGAGGGTCAAATATGGATGACCTTTTCACGCTTTTTAGTCACAGAACACCACTCCCCGACTTGGCAGCAGTGGACAGTGAATGCGAGTCCAATGCCAAATGGGCTGAAAGAATCACGCCGCTCCTTCAGAAGGGAGTCAAGAGGAGTTTTAGTAGGGAGTCAAGAGGAGCTCTGTAGTGACAGAGGTCCCCACAGGCTCACATACACATACAGTACATGACATGAATGCAGACAGAGATAGAACCTCACTTGTGCATTTTTTCACCTTCCTCTATTTCATGCGGCCAGTTCTGGGGGATAGTGGAGGTTTCTGCAGAACCTAGGCTCACCATTTTTATCAGGGGCTCCGTTCCAATGTAGCTTTGAAATGGCTGCAGAGGAGAAGAGATGGAATGTTCTGTGCGAGGGCAAAGGAAGCACACTCCCATGCCTCTGATGCTTTAGCAGAACCGAGAAGCAATGGAGCAATGGGACAGGATGTCCTTAAAGTACTTGATGAAACTCTGTTTCTGTGTCATTTTAATTGGATCTGCCCGCCTTCAAGGATTTCCACCAGACCAGAAAATAATAGAGGTGAGGAACTTAAACAGAGAGTGTGTTCTAAAATAAATCATTCACTTCTCCTTCCTTCTCTGCAGTATAGACAGGGTACAGCTTTCATGATGAATGTGTTTTTGTTGTCCACAAATCCTGTAAAGTAAGCAAAAGCAGAGATAGAGAGGGGCTTTGCATAGTACAGAAACAAATACTTTCACGCATTGCATTCCCTGGTGTTTATGGATTTGATCTAATGTGAAGTGTTTCCTTAGCAAAACGCTGGGCTCTCTAACTGTTAATCTAATTCACAACATCACTGATATGATTTATCCTTTCACTGTTGTTCTCTTGTTCTGCAGCAGGGATGTGATTCTGTCTTTCACAGTTGTTTCGAATGTGGCTTGTCTTTCAGAGACAGCTTATCCCCTCTTATGATCAGCGAGGCTTTGACCCAGCTGCTTGGCTACAAACCACTGTAGTTAGAGACAGATGCACACTTCAAACACAGCTGCCATGGCCCGGGGAGGGCCCTGCTCTGCCTGCTGGGTCCACGAGGGGCCTGGCATGCATCCTTCAGGGCCCCTGCCTTTGGCATGACTATGATCCATCGATCCATTCCAAAGAGTTCCCCTCTGAGAATGGTCTAATTCCCAAATGGAAAATATTTTGACTGAAGCAGAAACAGAATATCAGTCTAGAGGGAAGGCTGGTGACCCTTCAAGAAATATCTCAGCAAGTCTGTTCCTGATCTTTTTATAGGTGCCAAGAAGATATAATGTGGCCCAAGATACTCTCTTTCATGTCTCTGTTTCAAATAAGATCATCTGCCAGTTCTAGACATACAAATCAAAATCATAACACATCCAGACAAACAGTATATGACAGTTAATTTACTCTGATAGATAATAGCTGAATATATCCCAGACTTGTGTCAAGCTGGAGAGCTGGGCAGTACATGTTATGTTTCTAAGATATTTCTAAGAACTGCAGTAATCGTGTAGGAACATCCAGAGACAGACACTGTGAGTATGATCTTTTATAAATGAAGAGTGAAACTACAAATTTAACTAATAGAAATATATGGCTTCAAGATATAGGTACTTGATATAGGTAAACATGGAACACATAATGAAGACGGACATAATGGACATTATTATCACTGATCTCTTGACATACTGTTCAGTAAGCAGTCATACTAAGAATAATCCTCAATTTTCAATTAAGAAACAAACTAAAAAAGAAGACTATATAGATCAGTGTTTTTTTTTTGTACACTTACAGAACATTATAGTATATTTCTACAGTAAGCTGCTTCATGCTTAAGAAAGTCAGACAAATGAAAAGTTTGAGAAAAAGTCAAGCTGTGGGCAGCATAGGGGGCAGCCAATAGCCTAGTAGTTAAGGTGCTTGACTGCCATCTGGAAGGTTGATGCTTCAAGCCACAGTAAGCCCAGTGCAGCTGTCGGGCCCTTGAGGAAGGCCCTTAACCCCTCAAGGTGGGATTGGCCAATGTTTAGTCAAGCATGTAAGTTGCTTTGGATATAAGTGTCAGCTAAATAACTGTAATGTGGGAAATTATTTCATACATTTTGTACATCTACAATGGTCCTTAAAAAAGTAGGAAAAGATGTTTAAAGATCTTTTTCTGATCTTTGAAGAAAATTGATGATAATTCTTAAAACATCAACCCGGGAATTTTCTCAAAGGTTCACATTGTTTTTGAACCCAACTACTGTGGAATAGATATTCCCTTTAAGGCATTTGTGGATAATGACGAGTAATAAACATATCTCAGGGTCCATGGAACACTGGTTGATTCTCAACAGAGAAATCCATCAAAACCTGGGATTAGGAAACACACCAAAAAGATCAAATAGGTTTAAAAAGATTGTTCAGATTTCCAAAACCATATCTGAATATCCAGTTGTGTTGATGGAAGGGCGGTATGGTTCAGGAAAAGAGAGGGCTGATCGCATGAACGGACACTCTATTCAACACCGCACCCCAAGTGCTTCAGTATAATGGCCTACTGCAGTACCAAAGACATGGTTGGCCCCACTAAAAGACAGCTGCCGTAGCTCATCATTAATAATTGCTTGCTAATCAAAGTTTTTCGCCTCATCAGTGACTCTGTATATAAGCACAGTTTCTGGGCATTAGAATGAGATGGGATTCAGTGGGATGCACTAGATGAACTGTCTCTTTTTCTAATGATCAAATCCATAGAAAATAGCCCATTAAACATTACTGAGGATCAAAGCAAAGAGGGTTGGCTCTTCTGGCACAGATACCTCCCACATGAACTCTTGACTAGTCCAGCCAACTCTCAAAATCTCAGAGGTGACATGAAAAGAGGGATAAGAGTGTGTGGATGTGAGTAATAGCCATCAGGAAGTCCTTTAGATGAGCTAATATCAAAGCTGCCGTTGATTGGGGGGCTCCATTAGCACAGCGGCTGACCAGTGTGAGATTTACAGTAGACTATTTGGACACTCTTGTTCGGGTAAATGCCCTTTTTAACATTACACAGGTGAGCATTGTCTGATGAAACAGATCCACAGTAAAACAACGATAGCTATACTTGAGTGTAACGTTCATATTTATTTGCAGAGAAGCAGAGCTAGCTACCCCCTTCTAGGAGATATTAAGGCTGTCTGTCTGTCTGGGAGAGAGACAGGGAAAGACTCCTAGTAATCACTTAATTCAGAAAGTGGTCTAATAGTAATAAGGATTCAAAATAAAAGGTTTGTCTTTATGTAAACACACATTGTCAATTAAGAATCAATGAAGAAAAATACCCTTACACTCTACAAGTCTTTTTGAGCCCTTTCATGGTTTCCTCGCCTCAGAAATGAGAATGAATTGGCATTGGCCATGTTATTCTTTCTGGTTTGTGCATATGATCCATGATCGCTATGTCAGAGGGCACTGCAATGACAATTTGAATGACAAAGGTTAATTCATTTACAATTAATTAACCTTTTTGGCCTGGTTTGAGATTGGGCACCGTAATCATTCTTTAACTTCGGAACTCAAGAAACACACCTGTTGTATTATGCAAATAGCTGCACAAGTATTACTTCAAAAGCTATAGAAGATAAAACAGCACAGATATAGCATAGAACCAGCAAACACCTCTATCTGATGATAATATAAATCTGATTGTATGCCACACTATATTCAGGTTACTCAACATAGCAGGAAAAACGGTTAAGCAACCTTGAATTTAATGAAGCAGTTTGAAATCAAGGTTATGAATGAAAATGAATTCATCTCTTCCATCATGGGACCCAAAGGAATTGAAAGAATTTCAACGCACAATGTATGTGATCGGTTTTCTCTCAGCTGTGGTAGTCTACGTATAGCAGAGTATAGAAACACAGTTTGTAACAATAAAGGATTGTTTGCCGCTCAGTGCTTAATAATTGTGCAATTTATTTTCTTGCACATCTTCTCTCCAGGTTCCGGAGCTAAATTCATGAAGTTGGAACTGTCTTGCAAGTAACTCCAGAGAAATAGAATTAAACTTTTATAATGAAGTATATTCCCCATGAGAAGCAGAGATCCTTCTCACCTATTGTATGCATATCACAGGATCCTAGTCTGTTCTATTGCACTTCAGGACATATTAACACTGAACTCTATGAAACATTTAATCAGTGTGTTAATTTCTCTCATGTGGCCAAGAAGATCTATCTGTAGCTAACCATGTGGTTGAGCAATTAGAGTAATTTTGTCAAAAGAAATGAGGCCATTTTTATTGCTTGAACTTGATCTACCCTTTTCTCCTGAGATAGCCAGAATCAAAGAGCTTATAGTCTGTTGCTACAGAGAGACTGTAGACTATATAGCATATGGTGTAGTTGTGAGAGTATGGCAGAGAGGAGCCGAAAGACAGGACCCCTTTCTTCTACCCTTGAGTAAGTCACTGTACCAGTCACTCCTGAAAATGTATTTGCTAGGCAACACTTTTTCCCATCATAACTGATGCATCCAGAGTAAGAGCTTGCATTCTTTTCCACAAAAGAATAATTCGAATTCATAGCTGTATTTGAACTCAGCATTGCAGGTTCATTACCATGCTTATAGATAAGGCACATATTCAAATACACTTGGGATTCAAGATTGAAACCTTTCAATTACAAAACAGAAATGTGAAGATTTAAGTCCCAGGTGGTAGAGAGTTGTGTTGTCAATTAAATGTCCAGCTGTTTTCAGGTAATGTAAAAAAGGTAAGGTGCTCTGGTTTTAACAACTTTTAACTTTGGATCTAATAAATAGTTCACACCAAAGAGTCTCTGTTTTTGTGCACATTCATAAATGAAACTCAAGTTAAGAAAACTGTTTACTTGTACAAGTAATCTGAATTACAGACAATTAATCATTAAAATACCATGGCATATCTTATGATACAAACATGTGTTCATAAAACAGGCAGAACATTTTTTTTATTATCAATCTGGCTTGTTATGATAGTGTGCGCTTTTCTTGTTCTCGTACGATTTCCTAATAGTATAGCGTGCAGTACAAATTACATTTATAAATAAGACTTTTCTCCCTCTGCATCCACACATGTCATAACAATCAGTTAGCCATGACATTTCTGAAAGCAAATACATACACTAAACACACAGAGAAAAACAAATGCAGTGCACACTGTGCAAACACATGTAATTATGCACACTCAAATCCACAAAAACAGTACAAACACATGCATATGCAGTTATGCACATATAAACACACACATACATGCATCTACAGTTTACAGATACAGTATACAAACATAAATGCACACACACAGAGGGAAAGAGAGACAGTGAGAGAGCAAGGGGGGGGGGGGGGGGGGCAAACTGACATTATTATTATCCATGCAGTACTTAATGCAGTCTGTGGCAGCTGACAGATAGCTCAGCTTTCATGTTACTGCTTGATCTTCTCAATAGCAGAGGGGGCATTGGCAGCAGACATGCAACAAGATAGAGGAAAAAATGGAAGGAAAAAAGTACAGTGTCTGAAACAAACACTGCCACTTTTTATCTCACAATAAAAGCAGTGTGGATTGTATTAGTCCGCCCCCACAGCAGGCCAGTCTTTTTTATTTCCCTTGCTCAATTAAGCTGTGTCTGAACTGTTCTAGACCAGCAGATGGGTCATTTGTATTCTGGGAGGACACTTTGAGTCTTTCAGGTTTTGACCATAGGTAGTCACCTCACTGATAATATCGGCTGTAATTGAGTGTCCAAGTGAGTGGGTTTTTTTAGAGTCATTTACAGAAGATAGCTATCTGAGAGGTGACTACTTACGGTCAAATCCTGACAAGCAAGTGATGAGGTATAAAAAAAACCAGCAAGCATATCCAGGATCCTTCAAATTACATGCATGCTTCTCAAGCCCAGTACAAGGCCCTATTTCATCTCTCCTGATTCATCTCACAGTCATTTCTCCATTTTTCCGGACTGTAAGAGAACAGAGATGTGCTTTATATTTCAGACTGAGGGTAGGCACTACAGTCAAACTGATAAAAATCCTCCCCCTCCCACCCAACAACTGCATTGTACAGTTAAGTAGAACTGCAGATGGACTGAGCGCAGGTGTTGAGCTTTGACCCTGAAGGTCAGATTTCTGACCTTTCAATCTACTCTTCTGTCTCCCAAACAATCCTAAAGACCATTTTTCGCACTGTCACAGATGGCAGTGAACCTGAAATGAGTGATGCAACTTGATAATATATAATAATTCTGAAGCATTCTAAAGACATATTGAGGTCTTATTAAAATGCTAATTGATTCTGAACAAACCTTGTTTTGGTGAAAAAGAAAAGACACTGTTTGTGTGGACTGTCTGGTTGGAGCTGTATTGGGAAAGACCTCATTCACCCTGTGCACCTGCAGCCCTGCGTCAGACAGGACAATGGATAGAGAGGCGATAGTGCCCTGTGTGCTCATTTCATCACCAACTGACAACAATTCCCCCATGTATCCCCCCACCCCAGCGCCTGGCTCCCTGCTGTGGCATGACTGCCTTGTGTGACCACAGATGCTGAGGGGAAAAGTAATTCATGCAAAATTAGGCAGCCACATAATTACCAGGGGACATGTCTTATTTATTGCATGAGGTAGCAGCCCACTTCCATTCCCTCCCCCTCCCCCAACCTCACACTGGGCATTGAATTGAAGCCAGTTTGCCGTACTGTGATAGATATAGCATGGTAAAGAAAGTGTTGGGTGAAAAAACAGGTGAGTTCCATGGCCACTTAATTTAAATTGTTGGGGATTTAACATGAGAAATCTGCAGCAAAAGCCACTGGACTGGAATAATATTGATTCTTCTGAGGTCTGGCACAAGCAGGTTTTTTGGGGTTTTTATTTTTATTTATTTATTTAGTTTTGCTTGTTGTTGTTACCATCGTAAAATATCCTATACTTCTCGGAAATGAGGTCTACAAATTCAATTCCAAACCCGACAGGTAATGTTTGGATATAAATGACTCAGAAGTCGACAGCCAAGAGACGTACCATTGGGATCAGAGTTACTGTACACAGGCAAGGACTGGAGTTCCATGCTCAACAGCCCCACCTGCTGGGGAGACCATGCACATCCACAGGAGGGAGATGAGTGACAGCATGGCAAATAAACTACCATATGTAGCTATATTCAATGAAAAATGTTAAAAATGTGACATTTCTAATATAGTAGCCTATTAAATTCTACTGGGAGTCTCTATTTGCATGTTAATTTATTACATTTAGCATTCAACAACATTTTAAAAGTTTATCTTCAAGTGTTCTAACTTGAATATTACCCTTTTTGAGCCTATTGAGCTAATAGTCTGCTGAATAGAAGTGGTTCTTTGCTAAGTCATAGCAATACTTGTACAGGGTCTGACTCCGAGATCTTTCATTTATTTATGTATTTATTTATTTTGTGCATAAATGAGTTATTTATGAATAATGGTGCAGTGGGTAGCACTGCCGCCTCACAGCAAGGAGGTCCTGGGTTCGAATCCCCGTCGGCCGGGGCCTCTCTGTGCGGAGTTTGCATGTTCTCCCCATGTCTGTGTGGGTTTCCTCCGGGTACTCCGGTTTCCTCCCACAGTCCAAAGACATGCAGGTTAGGCTGATTGGAGAGTCTAAATTGCCCATAGGTATGAGTGTGTGTGTGAGTGAATGGTGTGTGTGCCCTGCGATGGACTGGCGACCTGTCCAGGGTGTATTCCTGCCTTTCGCCCAATGTATGCTGGGATAGGCTCCAGCCCCCCTGCGACCCTGTTCAGGATAAGCGGGTTAAGATAATGGATGGATGGATGGATGGATAAATGAGTTATTTATGAACTCATTGCGGCACGGATGGTGCAGTGGGTAGCACTGCCGCCTCACAGCAAGGAGGTCCTGGGTTTGAATCCCCGTCGGCCGGGGCCTCCCTGTGTGGAGTTTGCATGTTCTCCCCATGTTCGCGTGGGTTTCCTCCGGGTACTCCGGTTTCCTCCCACTGTCCAAAGACATGCAGGTTAGGCTGATTGGAGAGTCTAAATTGCCCGTGGGTATGAGTGTGTGAGTGAATGGTGTGTGTGCCCTGCGATGGACTGGCGACCTGTCCAGGGTGTATTCTGGGATAGAATGCATGCTGGGATAGGCTCCAGCCCCCCTGCAACCCTGTTCAGGATAAGTGGGTTAGGATAATGAATGAATTAATGAATGAATGAATGAATGAATGAATGAATGAATGAACTCATTGCCCCCAACTGTGGACAGGAGTGTAGCCTGTTGCCAAATTGTCTTTCATTTTACAATCACTCATAATCTGGTTAAACAGACCTCAGCATAGGACACAGCTGTTGCCCAATGTTCCAGTTTGCCCATTCTGTGAATAGTAAGTGAGGCTTACTTTTTGCAGCCATATGAAGACATTCTGAGTCTCTTACACAGAGAGAAGATGTGATACAGGGGACAAAAATTAATTGGCAGGTTTAAGCCGGGATACTGCATTAAAGGCTAAGCCCACAGAGGTAATATCATGTAAATGAAAATAATAACCTGATCTTTCAAGACAATCGAGGAAACAACCCCCACTTCTGATTCTATCAATTAGTTGACATGTTTTTGCACCCTGTAAAGACAGAGCAAGCAATATTTCAGGACAGCCTTGTTGTCTAATACTTCAAACAGAACTGTGGGCCTTTGGGACCTATCTGGTATCTGAAATGGGGTTGTAAAGGAGAAGAAAACAACAATGTGCTTAAACTCGTCTTGCAAAAACAGGTCAAGACTTCCAAGCCTGCAGTGAGCCCTATTTAATTAACTTGCTTACCCTGTATTCCCAAATGACCAACAAAACATGCTAAAACTGGGGGGTGGGGGGCTGCAGATTCAAAATCTGTCACCATTCAATTGCTTGTGAAAATTAATGGCACAAATAACGGCTGGTGTACAGCAGGGGTGAGGCCCACAGATAAGCTCAGCCTCCCTACATGATAGGTTGTGAAGGTACCCAGTCCTGTTGAGGCGAAAGATAAATTAAGAGTATTAGAATACCTTTGTTTGTGATAATTCATCATTGCATTTCTACTTCCACAATGGGCATTTGCACTAATGCCATGACACCAACTCCTTTTATACACGGGGGAAGTAAAACATTTTCACACCTACACAACCTCACGTCATTCAGACACAGGCTCAGCACTCATACTGCATGTACTTAAACATATACGTTTACTTAAGATTTTGACTTTCTTCTTTTGAAAACCAAAATATATTACTGGGCAGCACAAGGGGATGCAGCTGAGTCAGCATTACTTCACCACTTCCACACAATTCACTAAAATGAGAAAGATTATGCAGACTATCAATACCATTCATATCAATGTTGTCAAGGCTGTAGAATAAAGCAACCTAGGAGGAATTGGTTATTAATTATATTTCATTGTTCATCAATAACAAAACAAGTGACATTTTCATTGCATTTAATAGCATAAATCAGTTTTCCTGGACAAGGTACAGTAGTACACATGTCCTATTATACAGTATACAGGAGTTACGTACAGATTACAATAACGGCATTTTAGGTATTCAGTGGGCCATTTGGGAATTAAAACAGCAGCTTCTGGATCACAGGAGAAAGGCTATAGTCAAAAACCAAAAGAGAAGCCAAGCAGGGGTTTCTGTGACAGTAAGAGCATCAGAAGTAAGAGATGAAATCTGTGCTTCTCGGAAAAAGGGCTGTCATAGAACACACAGCTTTGAGACTACAGTGTGGGACATCAGATCCCAGCGCATCCACATTATCCCTGAACATAAATACAAGAGTACAGGGAGAGTCATGTTGAGGAGGGTGATTCAGACCACTGCACACTGTAAATGTGTGTGGAAAGGTACTGTACTGTACTGTACAACTTGGCAGTGTGGCAAAATCTACAGATACCCTAATAGCACAAGTTAATCATTAAGACGGTGTGGGGCTAACTGTCAAAACAAAATCATGACATACAATACATACAGTTAGTGGGTAGCAAATAAAGGGATACATGACATTTCTTAAGAACAGGGACAATACAAGCTCCCTGTTAGATTAACATCTGGTGTAACATACATTATCAACAATAACCCCCCTCCATAATAAATAAATAAATACAATTAAATAAAATAAAAATAAAATAAATACATCCATAAAATAAAAAACACCCACACAATTGATATTCAGGGTATAAAACACCACTGTTCCCCTGTAACACTCTTGAGTGGAAGGCCAGACAGTTATGCCCCAGAAAACAAATTTGAACACCCTAAGCAAATTCCTCAAGCAATTAAAAAGGTGCATACTATTTCAAAATGCAATTATAAACTTAATTAAACAAACTGTGAAAAGCAGGTTGTATGGGTCACTGACTTTCTCGATACTCTGTGTGAGCGATTCCCAGAATGAGAGACAACTCACTAACCCTGCAACAGAAACCAGGTCTCCTGGATTATACACCTCTCCCAGCCCTCCCTGATTAAGAAGAGTGTGAAAACTCAGTCCTTGACCCAACAGTAAAGTGCTGACAGGGTCAGAATGTGCATATCAGTCTGCTGGGATCACAACTGTGATCAACAGTTTTTTGGGTGACCAAGTGATAGAGGAGCCAGTGTCTTTCCTTCATATTAGGATGAGTAATCTCCCCTCCTCACTGTAACTTTGTCAAATCCGCAAGGACAAACTCTCTGCTTGGCTCAGTCTTCCCCAGGCATTGCCATGAAATAAAGCATGTTATAAAATAAAATCACTCCCTTACACAAAAACATTTTTCATAGAAATCTATTTTCATAGAAATATATGTTTCAGATCCAACATTATTAATGTGTTTTCATATTGCATCTGTTCTTTTGTAGGATATTTGCCATTACCCTTAAGTCATTAAAAAAGTTAAAAGAATCACAAAGAAACACAAAAGTCACCATACAAGGTTGTATGGGGTGCAATGCAGTTCAGTGCAGCATTGCCAATATTGTTTTACTGTGAAATTGATGTAATCTTTGTGTTTGAATTTCACAATGTCGTTGTATGGTTGAAGTTCTTGCTTGCGTCAAATATAACTCTGTTCTGCTATACTAATATACTGTTTGGGCAACTTGAAACTGTACATTTTCCTATGGCGGAAGAACCACCTAATCTGGCTCTGCCCCTGGATCTGGGAAGTGCGGATGTCCTAGCGGAAATCTTCAAACCAGCCAAACTGGCTACATCTCCAATTACTCTGCATTTCACAATGGTGCATTTTCGTGTCATGCAATCACTTACGCTAATACTATACAGCAACAACAGAAAACTTCCCTAATAAGCAAGAACTCTACTGTATTCTACTTCTCTTCATATATTCCCTCCTCACATTACATTAGTCTTGCTAGCTCAGGGGAAGGGACAGCAGAGGAGAAAATCAATGAAATAGATTTTTCCCCAGATCTGTTACTTTTGATGTGTAGTAATTAATATTCTGCGACAGAGTGGTACCCTGTTTTCTCCTCACATGTTGTAGATTGCTGAGGCAAAAATACACAGCAGACTTGCCTGTGGGACAATAGTGATTTATTTAGTCATATCTGGGAAATGCAGAGCAACACTGGGACTAGTGGAGAAAAGAAATTAGAACTGTTTAATACTAGAGCCAATCATTCACAATAACAAATGCCTGAAATCCCTTGTCCCTGGACATTAAACCGGACTCATTTGTGTCTACGGAATAGCTTTCTGCTTTAGACAGTTTACTTCTCTAGTTGGATGAAGCTACATTTCACATGGATTAAATTAATAAAATCTAACAACAATCATATTTCCATTAGAGAGAGAAGAATCAATTCTCAAGAGTCCAGATAAAAACAAAAACCTCTGCAACAAATTCAATGGAGACAGGTGAAGTTCACATTCAGTAAACATTTCCTAAATCTATGCACCTGGACACATTTAAGAGGTAGCCTACTAAAAGAATACATCTTAATATACTCTTGCAATGAAAGCATAACGATTTAGAATATACAGTGTGTGTGTGAATTATTTATTACATTTACAGTTTCATGTTTACATTGGAATATAATGGAATACCAAATGCATTCAGATTTTAAATGTAGAATTTTAAGAGCAGAGTTGAGTAGTCTCGCAGTTAAGTGTTTCAGAACATACAGTATAATGACATCAATATCTACAGAACCAGACTTGAAGTCTCCCCCAAGGTTCTGTCCATACCTGAATGTGATGCTGTTAACAATGTTGTTGTTGCAGCATTGAGCTTCAGCTACCTCTGGTTTATTCCACGCCTAAAGGAACGGAAGTAGCAAACTTACCTTGCATTCCTGAATTCACAAAAGTAGCCCAGTGTAAGTGAAGCTGGAAATAGCAATCTGTAGCCTATACATGCATAAAATAATTAAACAGTTACCAAACCTATTTTCCAGACACACTTGTCAATAGTACAAATGCAAGCAGTCTAATCTCAAATTAAATTGTTTTATTTAATCCATACAGTTCTGTCCACAAAATTAAACCAAAACAGTAACACATTGTGGTAAAGATCTGGTAATTCCTGTGGTTTGACCTTTTTAAAATGGAGGGAAAACTCCAGGGAAAGGTAGAAACCATTTATTTATGCCAGTTTGTTAACCCATCTCACCCCAGTGGGTCATGTGTCTGCGCTAAAATAGATTAGCTAGCCATTAATAACAATCCATCACTCCACAAATCTAAAGTATGGCTGCAGTGTTTTAATATAGCTACTTGGAACAGGCATGTTTGAATAACGTTGATAGCCTGGTTTAACTCCGGGTATCAAATCCAAGTGCCCATTAAGGTGTTAGATGTGTTATGGGATACCGGCTTCAGCAAAGAGTGAACTAATTAATTAATTATTGGCACAATTTCCGTGTTAATACTCGTGCACGTGGGTACAAAAAAAAAGAGTGGCCCACCAACCACCAGACACAAGCTTATGGAACCTTTTTTTAACCATGCAAATAACTGACCAACCGTTGCTAAAAACGGTTAGACTGAAGACTTCAACTCCCAGAATTCGATGGTTCTGAAAAGGGACAGTGTAGGTTCAAATTAGGTGAAAGTTGTAGCTACGATTAACGCGGCACTGAACGTAAAGCAGACATCGTTGTGCGCTTGTAACATAGGCTACGATTTTCAGCATCGGCGCCGAGCTGGGAGTTCAGTTGGAATAGAAAACTGGTATCGCTAAGCAGAGGATTAATGCATTTGAAAGAACATGAACGAAAGAGTCGAGAAAGGCCCTGTCACTCGCAAAAGAAGGAGTTCAATCTCTGGAGCCGCCTCTGCTGGCGCTACTTTGAAACAAGCAAATGGGCAATTCGCTGCATCCAAAAATAATAAACTATCAAATGTGAAGCAGGACTGCCACAGCAGTTCCAAGGAAAGTGTACACGAATCGCCCCACGTTACTGCAGCAAAAGATAGAGGGAAAAATGAAATTCGGTTCTTTGGGAAACTCAGGTAAGGTGTGCCAACATAGTGTTACTGTTGTTACCAGAAGTTTGATAGAGTGGTTAAAGTATCCTGTGCAATGGTTACCTACATTCGTGAAAGGGAATAGCTATATATTTATGATAGTACGTAACGTTAAACTTAAAGTCTACATGAACGCTCATTTGCATTGCACGGTGTTTGTTCAAGGGGAAGCCTTGCCTACCACTGTGCTGTAACATACGTCAGCTAATGTTACGCTACTGAACATCACCCACTCCTTGAAGAAAAAAAAAGAAAAAAATAAATAGCGTACCCTGGTGTAAAATCCATTTAATACCAGCTACCAGTTGTTTTAAAATATAGCTTAAGCAGATCAAACCATGTTGAGTATGGAGCTGGTCTAACTGGTCAACCAGCTGTCAACTGTTTCAAAACTTCTTCTTTTTTTCAGCATGGTGTTTTTTTTTTTACCAGGGTAACGTTGCTATGTAGCCCATTGAACGTTCACAAATCGAAATGAACTAAGTTACAATTCAGCTAATGGTCAATGCAAAATTAATTTAGTAAATTAAGTTTAATGAAGTTTGTCGATCGTAGCTAAACTATCGCTTAGCCTTGGCTACTAGTTAAATAAATTGATTTTAAATATTCTTACTTTTGCTAGCTGAATGTGGTTATCGGATGGGCGGCCACGTGTTGGAAAAAAATAAACACTGTCGGGCCACTGATAACTTTTGTAAGTTTAGTTAACCTACAATTTCATGCAGTTCTGTGCCACTTAGCAGCTCAATAAAACGTAATTTTAAATGTATTGTAGATTAAGTTTAAGTAACCATATATGTAGGCATAACTAGAACAAATAGCCTATGCAAAAATCATATTGAATATTTTTGTAGGCGAACTATAGCTACATGTTTGGGCTAGCTTGCGAAATAACAAAATCTTCATTATTCTGCGGTAGGCAACGTGCTCAAGACATTCCTTTTGTCTGTAAGAATTGCAGCCTATTGTATAGTATTTGAGGAAGTGGATACGGTGTCAAAATCTGTCCCATTATTAAACTTTAAAACTATGTGGTAGGGGACAGGTAGGGGAGACGGGGGGTCGGTTGTTCCTCGCTGTTTCTACCCAATAACAAACACCCTCTTCTGGAGTGCAGACCACATTCTTACACCAAAAAGAGTATGAGCTTGACCGTCAGTCTCAGTTTTAAAGGGAGGGAATCTGGGGGGGGGGGAGGAATCATTTCCTCCAATGAAAATTACATTATTATATTTTTAACGTGGACACAAATGTAGTTTTTCCTTGTATTGTGGCTTTCATTTACTACGAATATATGCGAACGAGCTGTGCAAATTTGCATATTATTGTATATTATTTTCAATGCGACGAATGACTCAATAGCTGCTCGTTTACAGAGGGGCTTTTCAAAAATGAGTTTTATTCATGAAGTATTTTAACAAGATTATGTACAAATTCAGATTTTCTGATATTTTCCGCATACATACCACTTAAAATATAAATGCCAAAATATATTTAGAAAAACCTTTTGATATTTGGGTTAAGAAGCACCTTGTTAAAGTTAAGTAGGAAAAAAATATTTTTGTACAATAAATATCTACAGTGGTGCTAGAAAGTTAGTGAACCCTTTAGAAGTGTCTGTATATCTGCATAAATTAATCTAAAATGTGATCACATCTTAATCTTAAATCCTAAAACTTGAAGTGAACAACAAAAAACCCAAAAAACATTATTCTTTTATAATTTATTTATTGAGTGAAACTATCAAACATGAAATGCTTTGTTTGGAAAAGTATGTGAACCCTTGCTTTCAGTACCTGGTGTGACCCCCTGAGCAGCAATAACCAATAACCCATTCTGCATTACAACACTGCTCCAACTCAGTGATGTTGGTGTGCTTGACATATTTTTAATAAAGAAATCTAAGCAACTGGCTGTCATTGTCAATGGGGACAAGATTTTCAACAGTTCATACTTGTACTGTAATGTAGCTTTAAATGTAATTCCAGTTTTCACAACACCCACATAATGTTTATGAGAGAGAGATCCATTTACTAGGGATCCTTTGTCCATTTCAGTGAGCTTGTGTTGTGAAACCTGTTCTTTGATAGGTGTGTCTGCAGTGCTGCTTACATACTGTAAGGTGGGACCACAGATTAAACCAGAAACTGTGACCACTGAAATATACAATTATATCATTATCACTATTAACATCGTATGTATGTGTATGGGGCTGGAATTAATTTAGTTTTAGTAGAATATTTTTTATTGTATATTTTACAGGTATGCATGTAGCAGACATTTAAACCAGAGATATTCAGACAGGTTACATTTTCATATTATGTGATAGGATATCTCAAAACTATTTTGTGTTTATGTAACAGACACCACATTATGTATTGTAATTGTGGTGTTTAGATACCACACAGAAACATTCTTTTAGAACTGAGGCACTTGCATTGCAATACTGTGGTAGGATACATACATTTAATAAAACTTCCCCAAAATATCTTATTGTTAGTATTATGGTCACACATACAGCCCACACACATACAATTTCAGCTTTGGCGTACTTTTCCTGTTTTGGAGTATGCATATCCAGAGGCAGTACTTCCCAAAGGTATAAAAGTAGATTCTTCCATTGAAAGATTGGGGCTGTAACAAAGGTGAACGAAGTGTTAAGCAATCTAAGTTCAAGATTTAAGTTGTCTGTTAGTTTGAAAAGTTTTTGAAAGTTTTGGATTTTCTTGTTGCACTAAAACGCATTTGTTTGGAAAGTCCAGTTTTGGAAATCCAAAGATATTTTGTTGTGATATTTTGCTGTGGGATGAATGCAAGTTATTTATACCACCCAGTATGCTTTGCTATACACCTGTTTGGGGATACATTGGATCTCTGGAAGTCAGGGGATGCTTTTTCCATGAACTGTTTGCATACAGTGCCCTCTAAAAAGTATGGTAAGAATAGGGTGAAATGTGTTATTTATGCTATATTCCTAAGACATTTTGATGACAGAACTACAGACAATCAGATTTTTAAAAAATGTGTATTTACATGCATATACATTTTACCATTTTATAGAAAAAGCAGTTTTTGTGCTGAGTCATTGTTTTCATCTGTGGAGATTGCACCTGGAGCCTGTAGGCATAGCCTACACCATCATGAATACAAGAGAACTAACTATGGCTGAACCAAACACCATACAGGTCAGCCAAGGAACTAGAATGTACTTGACTGGCCAAGTCAATCACCTGAGACCTCAATCCAATTGAGCATGCATCTCCCTAGCTGAAGGCAAATAGCCACCAAAACAAGCATGAGCATAAGAGGGGCTGCAGGACCAGCTTGGCAGAGTATCACCAAGGAAGATACCCAGCATCTAGTGATCGTAGACCTCAAGCAGTCATTGATTACAAAGGATTTGCAAGGAAATATTGAATATGATTACTTTATTTTTGTGTTAATTTGTCCAATTACTTTTGGTCCCCTAAAGTTGGGGGAGACTGTATAAAAAGGGATGTGATTCGTACATGGTTCAGCCAATATGGATAGCCAAAATAGTAATTGTTTTTTTGTGGGAGTACAGAGCAAAAACATGTATCACTGTCCAAATACTTATCAGCTGCATTGTACATGCATACAAACAGTGGATGGAAAAGTTACAGTATCTTCCAATTTTCTGTTCCAGTTTATGCCCAGACACATATACTACACTATAAGGACCAGTTAGGCCTGTTAAAACAACCCCCTGCTAATGCAGTTTTATTTACAGTGAAAAAAAAATGTTATGCCTTCTTCTCTGCTGATGCGTCTGTTTTTGGTATCAGCATTGTTGCAGCATGCACATAGATTTTGACTGACAATGTCTGTATCTGTGGTTCTGTGAAAAAGATTGAGCTCATGTATAGCCTCATTAATATGCAAATTGACCATTTTATGTGTTCAAACACTGTTGGAACAGCACATTCTTTCACAGATAATTCGTAGTAGATTAAGTGTGGAGATGTCAAATACAGATCAGCATTCAATGAACAGCTCAATCAAACCTAATTAACGGAGAGCTTAGTTTCCCCCCAGGAGCAGGGGGAAGAAACACTGCCTTACAGAAATATTCTGGAATATTTTGCATAGCTTAAGAATGTATTTTCTTCACTTCTGATTTATGTTCTTTTTGCCTCTGTACACATTTTCGTTCTCAGTTGCCACAAGCTGCAGGAGTCCTTGCTCAGCTCTGCCAGTGGCTACAGTAATTACCGGGGAATCCTCAACTGGTGTGTTGTTATGCTGGTGAGTGTCAGTCTGTTGCAGCTCTTTCACAGAGATGTATTAGGGGCTATTGAAGGCTTGTTCAGCCATGGTTCTGGAGAGCCACATAGTCTTGAACTTTTCATTAAGACACTTGCCATCACATTCATGTACACCCAGTGAGCACTTTATTAGGTAGACCTGTACACCAGCGTGTTAATGCAAATATTTAATCAGCCAATCATTTGGCAGAAACTAAATGTATAAAAGCCTGCAGACATGGTCAAGAGGCTCAGCTGTTTTTCAGAGTATCTCAGAAACTGCTGATCTCCTGGGATTTTCATACACAACAGTCTCTAGAGTTTGCAGAGAATGGTGCAAAAAACGTCCAGTGAGCAGCAGTTCTGCTGGCAGAAACGTATTGTTAATGAGAGAGATCAGAGGAGAAGGGCCAGACTGGTCAGAGCTGACATGAAAATGACAGTAACACAAATAATCACGCATTACAACAGTGGTATGCAGAAGAGCATCTCTGAACACACAATGCCTAAGTGGATAGGCTACAGCAGCAGAAGACCAATAAGTCAAATAAATATCTTGTATTTTCCCTAATTAACTTACCTCCAACTGCATTACCTAACCTAACAATATAAAGGTAAAAAAAAAAGTATAAATATATGTTTATATATATAATATATTATTATCGTTTTACTTACAAAATTGTAAGAAAATCTGCAAGTTCTATAAATTCTTGCTTTCTGCTTTCTGCTGACCTTCATTTTAAGAAATCCTTCCCACATCAGTATAATACTTTGTTCAGACAATCCACCAATAATGATTTGACAAGTTCTTATTTAGCTGATGCTTCTATCTAAGGCAACTTAGAGTTGACTATAAGTGGACAATCACCCCTGGAGCAATGCAGGGTTAAGGGCCTTGCTCAAGGGCGGATCTTATTGTGGCATCAACTTTGGGTCCCAGCCATGTACCAAATACAGATACTTGACAAATGTAAATTCACTTTATTCTCAGTGCACTCTATTGTGATTGGCGAAGAACGTAATATTCTTACTTTACAAGAAAAACATGCCTATGTCAACATAAAAAGGGGTGCAATCTTTGTTGGGTCAGTGCATTTGAGACATTTCTAGTGCAGGAGCGACTTTCATTGAATGCTCACTCAACATGGAAGACCTAAAAACTGGCTACTGTATTATGTGAATGGAGGCTTGGTTATACCTGTGGGCCATGTAGGCAGAGACAGGCAGTGGGAAAAAAGGATTGCTGCAATTCTATTGGTAACACTAACTTGTGCTAAGCTTTAAAAAAAGAAAGAAAAAAACAGGTTTGTTGGTTACATGTTGGATCAGGAATTGGGTCGTTGATGGAATCCCAGCAATGTGAAAACATCTTTCAGCACCCTTTCATTTCTGTGTTGGAGTTATGCAATGGTCATCAGGCTGTGTAACCGTCCATTGAGTATGACCGTGCAAGTTTTTTACATTGATTAAACTTAATTCAATTGGTTGTTTATGTACCAATAATGTGATTACAAATCTTTTATCATTTTACCAACAAAAACACACTGTATCTAATTGGCATTGTGCTGTAGCTGATAGAGAATGCACACAGTCGCAGCAGGGTGCAGGCTTCAGGAAGAAGGTTTCAATTATAATGCAGCATACATTACATCTCTCACTCTGTGGCTGTGGGAACACTGTCTCACAAATAAACAGAGTACTCAGTGTGGTCAAACCAAAACGGGTAAAAATAATCTTTGAACATAAGAGGTTTGAAAATCAGTTGTCATTGTCATTTAGGCGCGATATGGCTCAGGCAGTAAGAGCAGTCGTCTGGCAGTCGGAGGGTTGCCGGTTCGATCCCCCGCCCGGGCTGTGTCGAAGTGTCCCTGAAGCTATTTTATTTGCTTATTGCTGTTGCAAAGTGCTAGTATCAACAAGACTCATGTTTATGTCTCTCACTTGTAACATCCACCTTACTTCATCATTCCTGCATGCTAATCGGCAAATTACCTCATTATCATTTTGCTCTCAGTTCTGCAGAGAGCTATAACTGCCATTTTACACAATCTCAGTGTTTTCTTTTGAGAAGCTGAATAGTTGTCTGAGGCTGTTGTGGTTGGAACAGTTTGTAAAATATTTCAGGTGATGCCCACAGATTATCACAGGTGCTTCTATAGTATCCCCAATTAATGGAATTAATGGAATGGAATTTGTTTTTCAGCTGACTGCATTTCTGAGATATTTTTGTAAGCATGGATTTTTGTCATGTGGGTTGTTATGAATGTGGTAATGACTAATGACCTTGCTTTGCAGTTATTCATTTAGTTTTTTACAGTTGTATACAAAACTTGGGACACCCCTGCCTTTTACTATGAATATATTGGTGAACAGAAGCAAACCTGAACTGCAAATGTTACACATGAGATTTTAAAGTAAGATTGCTTTTTTACAGTTTGACTGTTTATTACTGTTTATAAATCAGGTAAATGTATAAATAAGGTCCTGTGCAAAAGTCTGGGAACCCTTTTGGATTATTCTTTGTTACTTTTTAAAGACCCATGTGATTTACTTGTTTGGGCTTCAATGAGTCAGGTGAATATAATTCCAGGGCTGAACTTTTTATTTTGAAGCAACTCTATGACTTCTAAAGTACCAACTGCAGTGGCTGTTCTCTCTGGTGTTAACAACCATGGGTTCCTCTAAACATTACATTACATGTCATTTGGCTGACCCTTTTATCCAAAGTGACTTATAGTTTATTTAGAGACAATCCTCCCCTAGAGCCCCAGCAGGGTTTAGGGCCTTGCTCAAGGGCCCAACAGCTCTGTGGATCTTATTGTGGCTACACCAGGGATCGAACCGCCAACCTTGCGGGTCCCAGTCATGTTCCTTAACCACTACACTACAAACCGCCCTACACAGCTGTCCAAGGATATCAGAATGAAGATTGTTCATTTCCACCAAGAAGGGGAAGGCTACAAAAAACTCTCAATGTTTCAAACTACCCATTTCCACTGTCAGAAACAAAGATAAATGGAGCAGTTGAAGTCAAGGCAAGGTTTGGAAGATGTTCTATGTTGACATAGAATGGCCCGAGACCTGGTGAGAAATGCTCAGAAGAACCCACACCCATCACTTCAAAAGAGCTGCAAAAAAGCGTAGCAGGCACTAGCTGTTTACAGGACAACAATACAACATACTTGAAACAACAAAGACCTACATGGCAGAGTTGCGAGAAAGAAGCCTCAACACGATATTAAGCCTCTGAAGTATGCAAAAGAAAACATTGAGAAGCCTGAAGCCTTTTGGAACAATGTGCATTGGACTGACAAAACCAAAATTGAACTTTTTAGCCACCACCAAAGAAGGTATCTTTTGGAGAAAAAAGGGTGAAGCCTTTGTAGAGAAGAACACCTTGCCAACTGTTAAGCGTGGAGGTGGATCCATTATTGGTGGAAATATTGTGTGAGTGGAAGGAAGATTGGATTCCACCAAATATTAAGAAATTCTAGAGACTAATGTTTAAAATCAGTCCAGACATTGAAGTTAAAGAGAGGTTGGTTATTCTGTCAATACAATGATCCCAATCATACCTCAAAATCCTCCAGGTACCTCCAAAGTTTTGGAATGGCCACCACAGTCCAGACTTGAATATTATTGTAAATCTGAAGAGATCTCAAGCATGCTGCAAGGAGGCCAAATAATATTTCTGAGCTAGAGGTGTTCTGCCAGGAAGAATTGGAGAAAATTCCAATAGCAAGAATTGAAAGACTCTTGGCTACAGGAAGCGTTTGCAAGCTGTTATAGTTGCCCGAGGAGGAGTTACAAAGTAACTGACAGGGCTCCCAAACTTTTGCTAGGGCCTTTTTCATTATTTTGAAACTGTAAAAAATACAAATAAATCTTGCTTTAAAATTTTAAGAAATGTGTTGTGTTTAATGTTGTACCATTTAGAGGTTAGGTTCACTTCTGTTCACCAAGATATTAATTGTAAAAGGCTTTTTGGCCAAGGCTGCCCACATTTTTGCATACGACTAAGTTGGAATCTTCATCCTAAAACTGCAGGATATCTCAGATCCCACAATTACAATTAATAAAGAGCTGAAATAAATTTGTATTAATTCAAAAATATTTTGACCATATGCAAGTAAATATGATGGAAGGCATTTAGCACAGTCGACTGAAATTAGGAAGTATAATTACTGCATGTTTGTACTGTAGGAAATAAGGGATCGGATATGTCTAAAAATAAACATCTTGCAATGGCAGGGCTCTGAATTCAAATTGAATCTGGAGCACTGCCAGCACATAGTCTTCTTCAAAGACGCAGGGCATAAATTTTAATTTTTAAAGCTGGTATTAATTCAGTCTTTAAAACAAGCTCATTTTGCCATCTGAATAGTTTTATTTTTTCACACTTTGTGAACTTTCATCAAATTTCCACAGAACATGGAGAATTCTTTGTGCGCCTTAATGAGAAATTACAAACCTAAGTGGAAAATTGCCAGTGCGAAAAGAGACAGAAAGAGAACAGACCCAAAAGCTACAGAGGACTATTATGCACTGTAGCGTTTCTTATTTTAGCTTCCAAGACCAAATCTATAATATATGCACAGTAACGGCATAGCCCCGACAATTAATTTTGACTCTTTCAGCAAACAGGGTAAACAAAGAAATGAATTCATATTAAAACAGTAAATCTTTAATATTACTTGTTTTTCAAGTGAAGTATATATTATGCACTAAATTGAGTCTACCGTCCACCAAGGGATTTGGATGTAAGCAGGTCTCAGGAGGGAGTTGTTGCATATATTGCTACAGTGCAGAATACTGTTACCGGGAATAAGCTGGGAAGAACCAGCTGATTGGCACCTAATGGAACATACAAAGAGCCACACGGGGGAGGTGGAGTAATGAAGATGAAGATTAATGAACAATGCGTGTTCCTTTGGAGCCTTTTCTACTGCTCAAAATCTCAGTCCAAACCCTTTTTTTCCAAGGAATGTTTATTTGTGTATTTTTCCTCTAATCTTGGTCTTTTTCCCTATATTTGCTCTGAACTTGTGCTCAGCTGGAATGGGTGTAACCTATTTTTTTGTCTGATATTATCTGGAGTGGAGGAAAGGAGGACACTATCTTATTTTTAATTTTTTTCAGTTACCAGTTCTGTTGAGTGTTTTGGGTGTTTTTTCAGTTATTGGGTGAAGGTTTGGGTGTTTATTTGTGATACAGGCCCTCCCCAGTCCTGCATCACAATTATCATTCTGCTCCAAGAGTGATATGCAGCGTATTTGGCATGGATGGAAAATGTGGTTTTATTATTACAATATATACTGCCTTTGGCTGTACGTACTTATCTAAGGTGACTTACAATACATTGCAGAGTACCTTGAAAGTGCAACAAATACAGCAAAAGTATAAAAGCTGGTAGATATTAGGAGAGTGGTAGCCATGCATGTAGATTTGTTGGGACAATGTATTATACTGTACTATTATGTCATGTCCTGCTCTGCATTTGCCTTGTTTTTTGTAGCAACATTCTGTCCTCATCTGACAGAATATGACTAAAGAACTTATCAACTACTAGCTAAACTTTTAACTGTGAATTGTGAGACAGGAAAGCGGAGAAGGCATGCTGAATTTCATTATATTATAGTCACGTAGCAGACACTCTTATTTCAAGTAACTAGCAGAAGTAGAGTACAAAGTCTCTGGAAATCAAAAGTCCAATACCACCACGAAGGCCCATTTTTAATTAATAAGTGCAATGTTCCTGTAACCTAGCAAACTAAAATTTGCATTGTAAGAAACTAAAATAATATATAGATAGCCTATATTTACATAGGAATACCTATAACATTATCCAAAGAAAGATAAGGATATTTAAATGGGGATATCAGGGGAACCAGGAGATGGGTCTTCAGTCTGCATTAGGTCAGGGTTTCTGCTGTTCTAAATGTGTCTTCTTCACTTCAGAAAATGGAAAAGATGTTTATCATGCTGCTTCCCATGGCCCCCTGGGGAATTCTGACCGTGTAATGGCTCACCTTATCCGCTCATACAAGCAGAAAATAAAAACGGCCAAGCCTGGTAAAATACCTATGAGGAAATGGATCCGCAGGGCCACAGAGGAGCTTCAGGACTGTTGACTTTACTGATTGGAATAAATTGAAGGATACTAATGTAAACCTGACTGACACAGTCACATCTTATTTTCTGTGAGGAAAATTGCATTCCATCCAAAACAAATGCAACTGTGAAAAATCCTGCTTCACCTCAGAAGTCTGAGACCTGCACTCTGAAGATGAAAGGGTCTTTAAGAGGATAAGGGCATACAACTGCCAAATATAAGCTAGACAATAGCATTTCCCCTGCCTAAAGACAAAGGCAAACTTGAAGATTATTTTCTTACAATAACTGCTCCAATGTCTGGAAAAGTCCTTGAAACATTGCACGTTAAAAAACTAAATCTCACTCAGCTTCTCCTGCTGAACCAGTTTTACTGCTGATGTAAATTGCAGTACCCCCATTCAACTTGACACCAACCCCCTCCTCTCTCCCACACAATATCCACTGCCCTCAGCCACTTACTGCTAACCCTCCCTCCCTTGTCCTCAACCCCTCATCATATCTCATCATCCCTGATCAAGATGTGGACAGCTTATTCCATACACGGAAAAGCACCCAGCCCAGGCGGTGTGCCGCTTGCCACTTTATAGCACTGCGGGGACCGTGCTGTCCCTGTGTTTACAGACATCTTTAATCAATCTCTAGAACCGTACATGTTCCTGCCATGTTTTAACACATCTATTATTGGGGGGTTGCATGCTCTGATGTTCAGTCACTCTGCATGAATGACTGCCCCTCCAAGAATGCACCTGTCAAACCGCTGTCGAAACGTATGACAACCCTGATCGTTCTGGTCTTGAGTAGGCTTGTGTATCGGAGGGGGTTGGATGACTGGTGTCCTGGTGTAGTCGCAACAGCCTGAAACTCCCAAACTAAAGTATTCACCACTTATTTCAAAAACTCAGCTGGGAAAATGGTTTAGGTTAATCAAGACTCAAACCACCTGCTGTCTGAATTGTTTCACTATGGCCCTCATCAACTGGCCAATTGGACCACAGTAACCATTTTACTTTTTTTGGCCCTACTCCTGACCCCCTCTCATTACTTTGTAGCCACGCGCGACTAAAATTCATGAACCACTACTGCCGTATACCGTATTCTCATTTACACTTTGCATGATAATTTGCATTTATATTATGTACATTATTACATTTTTTTTTATTTCTGCACATTTTTACTTGTGCTATTTATTTTCACATTGTATATTGTAATGTGTGTAAATTATTCTGTTTGTTTTTTTAGGTCTATCTGCTGTCAGAATCTCTCCAGGGGCCTTCTCCACTAAGTAGGATTACATAATGCATTTACACAGTTAGCTGGTAACTTGGTAATCCTTCTTTGTGGAAAAGGCCCCAGGTCTTTTAGCTATTTGTGATGAATTTGGAATGTGTCACAATCTAAACTGCTGTACTACCCCAACCATAATTTAGTTATCTCTTTTGCAGGTCTTGAGCAATGCACGCCTTTTCCTGGAGAACCTCTTGAAGTAAGTAAGCAGAATCCTCTTTGCTGATGTTTCTTACAGGGCTCCATGCAACAATTGCAGAGGGAATGCAATATCCCTGGCATTTAATCCTCTATTTTATGAGTCAACAGTCTGCTTGTCAACACCTTTGAGGGCTGTCCTAAAAAATGGGTTAAAAAATGGATCATAGGCACCGTTTTATGTTTGTAACAACTAGACTTGTACAGTTACATATGACTGTGTTTCCCTATGAAATTATAGAATTATAGAATGTTTATTTGACCCTCACTGTTTTGGCACCTGGGGAAAAACGTGCATGTTCAAATTGTGGAATAAATTGTAGCACTAAAAGAAAGTGGTTGAATTTCCATCATGAAGGACGGGGTGAAGCATATTGTATGCATTTCTTTTTCTACTTGATATAGTTGTCAGTGGGTCTCGCTCGACAGCAAGAAGTGTAGACTCGGGCTTTAGGGAGCTCCCATGCAGCTGAGACCATATGGCGTAACGCGCAGCACTTCACACGCAAACGCTGCTGCAGCTCTCCTACCAGTCCAAGCCTCTCGTTTATGTCTTTCCCATCTTAAAGAAGTTTTCTTCTGTGACAGTCTTTAGTCTTTAGTCACTTTGAGTGAATGAATGAACTGAACTGAACTGTCATTCCTTTCTTGACCCATATTCCAATAGTTATGGAATTCTGGTGGACCCCATTCAAGTGATATCGCTCTTCTTGGAGGATCCTTACAGCTGGCCAGCAGCTTGCCTGGTCATTGGTACGTTATGAGAGGGGCAGGTGTGCATTGTCTGTTTACTTGCCTTGCTGCCTGTGCACTGTGGACCATAATGTTCTGTAGAAGATTGCTGCTCCCTGCAATATAGCCCGTCTCCAGAGAGACATACCTCTGGCCCAATTTATGGGTAAATCCACACAGAGGAGGGAGCGAATCCTCACATATAGGAAACGGCTTCACAGGTTAAAGCATCAGCCTTGTGGGGTCTTGAGTTTTTTGTGAGGACATGCTGTTCATATTGCCCATTTCAGAGCAGGAACATGCCCTGATCAATATAAGGGGTGTAGCATAATGCTAGATCTGAAATGTGCACTGTCATTGGATAACACTCACACTGTGTGTAAAAGGTTAGCATCTGGTCGAGTCTGGCAGATGCCGTTTGTGCTGTGATGGAGCAGTTCCGCTGGGGACAGGCGGTCCGAAACTCACATATGCTGTGCTAACAGGGGCTTGTCTCTGATTGGCCCTTAGCCAATGGCAGCAGGTTGATAAAGTAAAGACAGCTAACGCTGCACTGCAAAAATAGAAAGCTGGAGATGAGCTCCTTCATCTAGATGTAACTACTGAAGTCTGGTCTGATTATGATACAGAGATAAAAAAAATGATTATAATTTCACTCACTGTAGTATTTTAGTTGTTTGTTTTTTTGCTCTGTCCAAACCTAATCTCTTTATTTGGTATTTTTCAGTCTCAAATGTGTTTATACTGGCAGCTCTGTACACAGAGAGGAGGCTGTCTGTGGTAAGTAGCCAGCAGTAGTGTGTAGAATTGAAAGGACCCACCCTGAACATTCAACAGGTTAGGCCATCCGCTAAATGCTAGTGAAGTACCAATTGTAACCTTGTGAAATCTAATCCTGCTTTGTAATACCTTTGTAATTAAAGGTGCAAGTATTAAACTGTATAATAGTTCTAGTTGTTATTTCATATTCAACAATGACTGCACCACATTCAAATGTGTTTGTATTTTATCATGGTATCACCCAGGTGCCAAAGTGATTTCTCAGACAGTTTAGCTGGCACTGGGATATTGATTGCCTGTGTTCTGGTGCAATAATATGATTCTGACAGCCATGATTTTCCCTACAGGGCACCTTCAGTGAGCAGTTTGGTACGAACATTCACTGTGTCAACCTGACCACCATCCTGTGCTTCCCTGTCATCACCATTCTCCTGCTGGACTCTGTGACCCCAGGTGAGCCAGCACTCCTCAATCTCTCCCAGTCACCTTCTGCTGGCTATGTGGGGTTTGTAGGAACGACTGTCACAAGTACACATTGCTCACAATAAGGCAAGAGGTCTTAAATAAATGAAGTAAATGAGTTTAGAAAATGTACTCCTTCTTTTCAAATGTAATTGAATTGGCCTTGCATGACATCATGTTTCAGGTAGCGAAGTGCACAACCAAAACCCCATGTACATGCATACATTGAGATGACACAACTCACCAAGCATTCACCAAGGCTCTCCCGACACAGTCTGGTTGTGACCTGTGGCCAAAGGACTGAGAACCACTGCTGTAGGCTGAGAAACAAACAGTGAAGGCTCAGCTTTACTCATTGTAGGATATGTTTAAATAGCTTTATATTAGTGTTATTTAAAAGGATGTTGAAGGATCAGAGGTAGGGACCAAATATTTTATTATTAACATATTCCACCAGGACATTACTAATCTTTTGCTTGCATCAGTATTCCAATGCTTAATTGGCAAAAAAATGTTCGAAAAAGCCCGGTTTTATTCTTCCTCATCAATATTCATAAAGAAGAGTCTAAGAACCCAGCATGAAATAAGATTATCTATTTATATTATTTTTTCCTGCCTGTAAGTGTGAGTGAATGTAGATCTCTTTGCAGGGAGTCTTTGCAAAAAAAGAAAGAACTTCAGTGCTTGGAGGGAAAGGGGAATTTGAGTCTTGGAATATTCAGTCTTGGCGGCAGTAGAATATGAGCGTGTCTCAGAAATCTAAATGCACTTCCCCAGAGAAAGGTTATTCTTAGGTCATGTACAGCAATGGGAGGCTTTGTTGGGCCAATGAAAGAAAGGGGAATTGTCAAGTGCTCAGCGGCAGAAGATCATCTCTGTCTCTCCTGCGGTTCCTTTCACAATGCAAATGTTGGCAAGCCTTTGTTAAGTGATTCAGATTTTCTTCCGCTGGTTGTCCCTCTGAAAGCTGTAGGAGTTGGCCAGAATCAGGGAGGTACAAGTAGACCCAGGAATAGATAATTGGGGAATTGATATGTTTTTGTAGTGTTTTGAATTCCATGCCACCTGCACATATTCCTTGGCAGTATTAAGCTATGCTGTGACCGTATAAAACAACTCAATCTTTTATTGTATTGCACATTCCCTTGAACTTGAATTGGCATTGTCATGTGGTTTTCTTATCTGGTGGTTATTTATTTATGCATAATAGATTTTGCTTGAGCATTGTGATTGTGAGGATAGATTGATCCATCTCTGAGGGATGATATTTTATTTTGTGACACATTTGTTTGATCATTCCTCTTTCGCAAGTGATATGGCACAACTTCCTTGCTTATTAGCAAAGTGCTAAGTGGTGAAGTCATGAAGCCTGAGACTGCTCCATGAAATGAACACAGCAGACGTTGAACAGATGTTGAAATGATCTGAACTCTTGCAATAGCACAACTCATGCAGTACTGAAAACGTGGCGGTTTGGTTCCTTTTCGGATATTGCATACCCGCTAACTCGCGCCACGCACTTAAATTCAGTGCCAAGTTAGCGCCTAACAGCATGGCGGATAGTTGGTTATTACAGTTCCCATAGTCACGCATGGCCATTAGTTCTTGATGGGATACAGTAGGAGGTTGTTTAAGTTTAGCGGGGAATATGTACAGTTTGTTTGCGCTCGGAGATTTGCGACAGAGGCGGCCTGTCGAGGGGCACTCCACCATCGTGTGTCTGTGCTGTCGGAAAGTTCCAGACACGGCTGTACTTTTCGCGAGCGTGTTTGCGCTTGCCTCTCCCTCATCTGTCATGGCGGCGGGAGGTGACAGGGACGAGCCATCTGTCCGCTGTGCCACACGCAGGGGCCTCTGTTCAGACATCAAGGTCAGGGGGAGAGCCCCAGGCAGCCGGGCCTGGCACCGGTGCCTGCACAGGCCTCTCCGCGCCCGTGCCATCCGTCAGGGCCCCTGCAGGGGCCGAGTCCGCGGACCATATGGGCGCTATTGATAAAGCAGCGCCGCTCCATTACAGCCAGCCGAGCGGCGCGCCAACTTTCCCCGCTCCGCTCAGTGCCGCTTTTATCACTTCTGCCCGTTTGTTTTTCTACTTTCACATTTCCTTTTTTCAGAAAGAGGGGAAGTTGGTGGCAGACAGTGGAAGTATCCACTGCTGTGACATTGGTGCTTGCGTTTTACTTCTTTACTTTTTCAAAACGGAAACGCCATTTGAGCGTTTGCCGATGTCATGCCATGGTGTTGAACCAGTTTTTTTACTTTTCAATTTGCTGTAGATTTTGTATATATAATGTATATATTATATATTATTATTATTATTATTATATAATATGCTAATAATCATTATTATTAGCATGTTTTTATTTACCATTGAACAAATATAACACCTGTCCATTGTCCTTAATAAGTAATTGAATTGTTCCAGGTCCCATGGCACAACTAGTTAATGTTACTCAATTAACCCTAGTGCCAGTGTGTATGAGAGACTGAACTAAAATAGGTATTCTGTTAGAACAAAGGTACTTGCTGTAACTCTTTTCTCATGCAGAGCAAACTGCCAATAATTAAGAATTGATCTGAGCTGTGATGTATAGTATCCAGAGCCAAGGAATGTGCCCAAGATAATTGCATATTTGAATTCCCCCGTTTTCCTCCATTTGTGCAGTTGGAGGAGCTTTTGCCCTGGGTGTGTACACTGTCCTCTTCCTGAAGCTGTTCTCCTACAGAGACGTGAACAAGTGGTGCAGAGGAATTCAGCACGCCAAAGCCCGCACTCTCTCCAGGTCTATTTCATGTAAGAGCTCATTCAACCTACAGTCCACCATAGTACTGCTGTGACCGGTCTGCATTACAGTATCACAGTGCCATGAACTGCATTCCAGATCTGCCATGCATTTGGTGTTTTGCCTTTTCAATGAATAATGCTTAATGATCATTTTCTGATTGGAATGCAATTAATTTTACCGGTGGTATAGTGTGCTGGAAGCACTGATTATTATAGGACTTTGGGAATTATGCTAACATATGAAACACATTAATTTAATTAAATAATATGTACAGTATGCCAAAATGAACAATAACCTGCTGAAACATTAAACGCTTCTATATGTAAATGCACTGAATTAACACTTCCTTACCAAGTGTGGTTTTCCTTTATACAATGCAAGTACTTAAAGATGTAGCCATTTGCTTGAATGGTGTCATTGCAGCTGGTGATTTTGAGGGCATTCTCCCTGCTGTCACCCTTTTTAGTGTAGAAAAATGCAGGATTGTGGTTCTGTCAGTGTTTCTTATTTCTACATTCCAGACGGATGGATTGGATGTTGAGCTATGTTCCCACCGGATAAGGATGCATTAAGCAAATGGATGATACAGTGTAATAGTATCTCGGCTAGAAAGGTCTGTGTGTTTAATGAAACTGACACTGGCCTGTCTGCCCTGCCCACAATAAGTGGAGAAATAAAGACCATAATGATGTTCATGACAAATTTCTGAGACCTTGGCTTCACCAAATTACATTTGTTTTGTGACATTGGACACCTGCTGGCTTGAGCTGAAAGGGAAAATGTTTGCTCCTGGGTTCTACCTGTTTGTGTAGGTTATATTATCTTGTCTTCCCATACACACACACAGAATAAATCGATTCCGGTTGTAAATATACACTACACTGCCATCTGCTGTTAGAAAGAGGAACCACATTTTGTAGTTTGGGAAATATTTAGGCCAACGAGACAGGCTTTCCACAGCATGTACACCTACAAGCTTGAACAGACAGTCGCTTGAACAAAAGCTTCAAGCGACTGTCTGTTCAAGCGGGTGGGGTTGAGGTAATCCTTAATCAGGTGCCCACATGTCTCTCCCACAGGCCCAGCGGTTCAGAAGGCAACCCGAGGGGAACGGCAGGATAAGGTGTCTTACCCAGGGAACCTCACTCTCAGGGGTGAGTACCGCAGGCCTTGGCTGGCCCTCCCAGTCCCCACCACCTCTTCTGCAGACCATCTCTACCTCCTTCCCCACGTCCGTCTGCTTCATTCCAGACTTGTACTACTTTGTCTTCGCCCCAACGCTCTGCTATGAGCTGAACTTCCCCCGATCTCCACGGATACGCAAGCGCTTCCTGCTCAGAAGGCTTTTTGAGATGGTGAGTTGAGCACAATGACATGAGAGCTGGAATTGAGATGTACCGTAGCAGAAATTCAACTGTTCATGTTGCTTTTGTCAGACAGGTTATGACAGCAATGCAATGCTACAGTCTGGATGCAGTGTGAATATGGTTAGATTGTTCCTGCCCATATGTTGTCAGTAATCATTTAGGTATTGGACATTGTCCGTACTTAACCTGAATTGTTAAAATCACAACTGGCTCTGTTATGAATACATTGATATCTAGAGAATTCTGGCAATTCATAAGTGAATGCAGGGATCACCTCCCATTTCCCTAGTTCACGTTGCTCTAAGTGGTTGAATGTCCATCTACAGTAACTCAACAGGGGACTTCAGGAGCTAGAAAGTGTATGGCTTGGTTGTTTACCAAGTTAAATGCACTTCTGTAAATCCCTTTTGGCTAAATGAATCTGCCGATGACTACACTTTAAATTGCTTAAAAAGGAGCAGTAACAGATTCAGATTAATAGTCTGGGACTCTGTTGACACTGAATCAGACCATTAAAATAACTAGCGCAGGGTTGTGTATGGATAGTAAACCACTATGTAACACCACCAAATAAGAGGAGTTCCTCCCAGGAGACGGCGCATAAACATATCCACAATTGAGCTAACTGGATTTTATTTTTGTCTATCTGTGAATGGCAAATTCAACTGCAAAACTTCATATTTCTACAGAAGAATGTTTGAATAAAACAATATGATACTGTCAGTAAATAGTTTATATACAAAAGTGTAGGCAGGAAATATATTGAGCCTTGTTTTGTGAAGTGGATTGAGCAGTTTTAATAATACCTTTATTGTTGGCATATAATTATGGCCGCCAGTTTGTCTCCACTTATCTCAAAGTCTTCAGTCTTCTGCCAACAAGAGGTCGACGGCCTTTTGTGAAGCCACGTTTCAAACAATTATCCTCACTGCACTGCCCCAATCATCTCCATTGGTAAAGTAATTACCACAAATTAAGCATGTTGAAGACCATGATTGACAGAAATGTTTACAAGCTAAGTGTTAATTTCAGCGCAGTTATTTAGGACCACAGATATAATGTTATTTTTTTGTTTGAAGCAGTGGGTGGCTTTAAAATTAAAGCTTTAAATTAAAAATTAAAACAGTTATATAACATTCAACTTTCAGAGAAATACTGAAATGAATAAATAGTATCAATAATAAAATAGTTGCAGCAGAGGTATGTTTAAAAAAATTACAGATGAAATAGCAATGGAAAAGATGGAAAATATTCATTTGCCAGCGGTCCAGTTCATTGTACTGCAGGTCTTGTGGATTCTGACATGGGCAGGTCATTTTCAGCAGGCAGTGAGTGCTGTGTGCCTGAGCCCCTATCCCTCAATGTGCCTTGAGCTGCACAACGGTGTTTGGTATGATATCGCTCTACTTTTCCAAGTCTGGAGGTAAAACTGATGCACTTTAAATGATGCTCTGCAGGAACTGTCCCATCTGCTTTGACATGGTTCACTGGGGAGATTTACAAGAACCTTGCTCTGTGATCATAATGCTAATATTATGCTTTGCGTGGCATATTTTCTGGTCTGAACAATATTGAAAAACCAGACAATGACTGTTCTCCTTTGCTCAACAGCATTCTTTCAGTAGCGTGTATTTGCCGTTCTATCCAAATTGACTTTCCTTCCTTTTCACTCTCCCTGTATTAGGTGTTATTATTATAAATATTATTATTATAATAATTATAATTTATAAATGTCTGACATAATTTGTAATTACGACGTTTATAATTGTCATAATTAGCCACTGAATTGTATAATTAGGCACTTGACTGTGCCATCCAGTGCCAACAGAGACCCCTGGATGATAATATCATGCCATATGCTGGAGACAAACTAGTGGCCCTACATACTGTATAATGCACTACGATCTTGGAAAAGTATTTTGTTAGAAGCACAATACAAACAACAGTTGAAACTGCCATTGTCTCAGAAAATGAATGTGAATGAAAAGTCCCACTGGAGTTCCATCCATAATGTAATCCCCTACTGAAGAACTCTATCTGTCTGCATAGGGGTCGTTCCATCAGTGATTTAGGATCAAACCTGATTTTAATTTTCACCTCCTATACATTTCCAGGACCGATTGAAATGTGTTAAATTGTTTTCCATTTCAGATTTTCTTCATTCAGTTAATGGTTGGATTAATACAGCAGGTATGTAATATTTCTGTTCTCAAATGTGATTAACATTTCACATAATGACAGGTAATTCTGTGTGACAGGGGATAAAATGTCTCTGAATATGATTTTTAAATTCTTTTCCAGTGGATGGTACCCTCCATTCAGAATTCAATGAAGCCATTCCAGGTAAGCTGCTGCATTTTTGTTTGCTGTGACTTTACTTTCATATAGTATACACGCTTACGCTGTTTCTTCTTTCATTGCTTCTAGGATATGGACTTTTCCAGAATGATTGAACGACTCCTAAAACTGGCTGTAAGCATAGCTACCCTGTTGTGCCCTACGGATATGTCTACAGTCTAATGCGTTCAGATTTGTATTTCCTTCTCCCTCTCTGGCTCCAACAGGTACCCAATCATTTAATCTGGCTCATCTTCTTCTATTGGTTCTTCCACTCCTCCATGAACTTTGTAGCTGAGCTCATGCGGTTTGGAGACAGGGAGTTCTACAGGGACTGGTGGTAGGAGGAAATCTGTTGCTTTCTTGTTCTTGTGTATAAGAATATGAAGGACGTTTTTCAGAGAAATTACACAGGATGGTTCTTTCTGGAAAAACTGAAGCTCAAAGCTTGGCTACATTGACTTGGTGTGTGGTTTGGCCAGCCACATAAACATATTCTGTTTTCTAATATTTTATTTTTTCGTTCCAAATTCATTCATTCATTCATTCATTCATTATCCTAACCCGCTTATCCTGAATAGGGTCGCAGGGTCCTTCCAAATTTGAACTATAAATTGTTCCTTGTTGGATATGCACAGCCCTAGTTGCCCTCTAAACATGGTCATTCCCTAATTAAGCCCAGACAGAGATTGATCAGTACTGAAGAAAATGAGCTCAAATTCTGATTACGTTCTGCCACATCTCTTCAGTATGAGAGTTCAATATGTGCTTGTCTTTTTTTCCATGAGGTGCTTTAGGGATTCTAAAGAACATCCAAGATTCAATCACTTTCTTATCTGTGCTTTCTTTGATATGTTCATGAGAAGTGGGGTATAATATTTTTAGTGAAGAAATAGTTTTTAAATGATTTACAAGGTTAAATAAGGACAGAAGTTGGAAGCGTGACTTGAAAAGTGGATTAAGAAAGAAAAGCTACGAGTGACCCAAGCCCTCCCCTGAAGTGAAATCTCCTGCAGGCGGCGTGCAGAAAACATAGGGGAGTAAAGCAGGCCGATTGGCCACAGCACGCTCCTCCTGTCCCCCTGATAAGCTCCACTTTTTCAAAGCTCCATCTAAGAATAATATCCAGACACAATTCCCTGTTTCCAGGAAGCATTTCTTGTGAGGGATGGAGTGTCTAGGAAAGAAGTTTAGTTTTAGAAGTGAACATCTTTACTATGGCCCAACAGAATATTCTCTTTTTCTGGCAAATGTGATTTATTTAAGAGTCTCAGCATTAAGAATGGCCCCATCCAAGCTAAAGAGAAATCTGTCTTTTGTTCAAGAATGTCCTCCTCGACAACTTCAGATTGCGTACTGGGACTGCGTTTAAGATAGTAGTGGGTGGCATCCAGACAATGCCTGGTGGTGTGATACTAGAGAAACTCATAAATAATCAAACTTATAATTAAAATTATTTTGTCAGCTCTTCGCTCATAGTTCCTGCCTCCTGTGTTAGCAGTAAGCTTCAGCGCAGTCCAGCATACTCCATCCATCTGTCACAAACTAACAGAAAACACACACTCCTGCTAATATAGTCTAAGATTATCTGTGCAATAAATCCTTCCCTGACTGCTCTTGTCTTTGCAGCGAAGGGGAAGCCATTTTGGCTCTAAGTTTGCGGGAGATAATTGGCCTGGAATGGAACTGATAAGCAAACTACATTAAAAGGCATTAGGCGTGACAGGAACGCTGCAGCGCGACATCACATGCATTTCAATTTTTGATTATGATTTATGGCATGGCATGGTTTATCTCTCTAAGGTCTGTCAGCTTCGACAAGGCACAAAGAAGGTTTGCCTTTGGGTCATGCAAGTCTGGTGTGACTTTTTAATCAGCATGTACTTCTGAAACCTAATGCAGGTTGTCTGTGTTTATTTTATATCCACACAGAGTGAGGATTGTTTAGTTTCACATGATTGACATGCGAGAGGGTCATCTAGTTTACAGTAATAAGGGACCTTTTTGCAGGAACTCGGAGACAGTCACATACTTCTGGCAGAACTGGAACATCCCAGTGCACAAGTGGTGCCTTCGGTGAGTGACCAGCCTTGGGGCTGCCGGCCTGGGCTCCCACCAGACAAAATGGAGCATTTATTCATATAGTCCTTTTACCACCATTGTTCCTCAACTGTAAGGTTGATTGATGTATTTCTGGAAAACTGAAAAGCATTCCGCGTGTCAGTGTTTATTCCATAACCAGTTGTTTTGGGGTTCTTGTGGGACATTTTCTCTCTGAAGTCACTTCTACAAGCCAATGCTGAAGAGAGGGGTCAGCAAGCGCATGGGGCAGGCAGGTGTGTTCCTGGCTTCAGCCTTTTTCCATGAGGTGAGTTATCACTGGCAGCCTATAGTTGTTTTTTTCCCCAAAACAGGTCTTTTCTGCACCTGAAAAAGTACACGTTTTTTTGTTTGTTTTTACTGTGCTCATCTCTTCAGTTATTAGAAAAGTGCCAAGCAATGTGGGTTGTGGAGTGTGGGCTTTAAACTGAAGGGACATGGGCACATTTTACCTTTCGTCATTGTGCTTTGCTTCAGTATATGTCCAGCTTTGTGAAGGAGAACAATGAAACCATAACGACAAGCCCTGACGAACAACCAGCCCCGTGTTGATCAACCAGCAGCTGCTCATTCTGACATTAACCTTCAGAGAACCTGGCCTAGGCCCAGCTGTGTTCTGACACGTTCAGAGTAATGATGCCCAGGAGACACATGACCCTTGTTCAGAGTGGGCTGTCGGTTGTGTGTTACCCAGGAGAATGCATTATTTACACTGACAAAGTCACCCACCACACGCATGACAAACGTACTTCTTTGCCGTCCCTGTTCAGTAGCTCCTCCTGTAGGGATTTACCTGTGCAGTGTGTGCACAGCAAATAAAATGCAGTGTTCTTTGGTTTTCAGTACCTGGTCAGTGTTCCACTGAAGATGTTCCGGCTCTGGGCGTTTATGGGCATGATGGCTCAGGTCAGAATGCAAAGCCAACGATACACTTTTGTTTATTGTCGTTTTCTTTTCTTCTTTGTAACGCGTTCATCCTCTTACCTGTCATTACAGCTGCCGCTGGCCTGGTTTGTGGGCCGATTTCTCAGGGGTAACTATGGCAATGCAGCAGTGTGGATCTCACTCATCATTGGTCAGCCTGTCGCGGTACTTATGTATGTCCACGACTACTATATTCTCCACTTTGATGAAACAAAAGCAGCTTAAATGGCAGTCCTGTCCAGGGTACCAAACTTTTTTTAAACAATGGAAAGAGGCACACAAATGAATGATGTTCAGAGATTTATTTTGTGTAAAAAAATATAAAAATAATTATATGGTGTATATTTGTGGTTTGACTGAAAATATTTTTGTAATATATAATTGTTTCTTGTGAAAGAGGCAGCCAGGAACCAGGCATTCAAAGATAGGATTGTAACAGCATACATTATATATAGTATCTAAAATAGTCATATCAGCTATGTCTTCTCTTAATCTTTCTTCTTAACTTTTGTTTGGACTGCACCACCCCACAGTACTGCCGTTACTCTGTCTGGCCAAAGAAAAAGTTTTCACCTTTACCTTCCTCAACTTCTTTTATCTCTACTTTTCTGTGGTATTGGAATATGAAATCTCTGCATTAATTGCTTATTGATACATACATCAATAGACTTTTAAAAAGTGTACGGAATACATTTTCAATTGAGCACATTAGTTGATAACATTTAAATTGCTCAAGATTCATCCATCTGTCAAAATGACAAACCTGTCCAACTGAAAATAACAGTTTTGTGTATAGCGTCCATATTAATGCTATCTGGTGCTCCATTCCTGCACGAATGCATCCATCAAAATGTGTGGTAGGAGCAATAAAGAAATACACAGACACAAACAAGCACATTTGTAGACAATGAATTGTTCTTGCCAATGATTTCTTTTTTCATGGGGTTGACAACACCTCCAGTGTAGTGAAATGGTATCTGTAATTCTATAATTTGTGTAATTTTAAGTACAATGTGTATAGCTTGTTGAAGGTGATCAGCATTTTCTTACAGCAATGAACATTTGGGGATTTTACTAATTTTTGTCTTTGTAGAATGTACTATTACCAGGCCTTAAATACTGGGGTGTTTATGGAACAGCAGAATGAATGCAAATGCTTTTTCTGTGATGTATCCTCTGGGAGGACTGGTGCTCATGACAGTATAGTTCTGTCATTTCCATCCGTTGATAAAAGGGACTTATTTCCGGCCTCCCTGCTCCTAGCTTTTATTTTCACTCTTGTGAAAACAAAGCAAAAATAAAAATAAAACTGCGTTCAGTTGTGTCCAAATTTTTTTGGAGAAAAAGAATGACAAATATTTGTCTGGATAAGACAGAACTTCATTCTGTTGTATAGCAATTTCTGTTTCCTCAAATCTTGTCTCCAAATAATTGAGTTTATAATTTCTGGTAATGGTCAACTGCTTCCTCATGATTTACATTTCATTTTGATCTGTGAATCTTTTTGAATCTATTTTCTTTCTTCTTTTTTATCTGCATTGTGCTGTACTGTATGTCCTTCAAAACATACTCCTTTTAAGTATTACTAAACCTTTGGATGGGTAATACCCATTTGCACATGATCATGCATAACATAATTATTTTTGTATAAAACATTTATTGTGCAAATTCCATATAGACAGTAAAAGAGACAATTACATGACTAAAAAAGTAAACATTTTCACCAAAAGATTTCAAAGATGATCTGGAAATAATTTAACGTCTGGGGAGAGGGGAAAGGAGAATCTCTTCACCCTAGGGCTGCAATGAGACAGAATTTAAATTGAATTAAAATTTGAACAGAAACAAATACAACCAGGTTCATTTATCCATGCATTTGAATTTAAAATAATTACTACACATATGACTGCAGGTAGAATAGAAATTGTTTTGACCTGAGGTCCATAGTTTTATATGTGCCCCATATCTTTTTAAGCTATGGCTGCATTCCAACTTGAATATGCATGTGCAAATTAGCTGACATTTACACATTTTTCATTCAAAAGCAGCTAATAGCCTACAAGCCACAAACATTATTATTTTTTAAAGACAAGCCCTCCTATAGCCAGGCTGCAGATGTTTCTTGAGACTGCAAACAATATCCCCACCCTCAATATAATTCAGCAATATAATTAATTATATTGCATGCAAAGTGAAATGGTTAAACTCCACACAGGCATGTAGTACATCTAAATTGAAGAGACAAGATTCCATGTGCTCTTCTATGTGTTTGTGTTTAGACACAGCAGGTAAACAGATCTAAATTGGATGTCAAATGAATCAGATTTGGATCACTTCAGGCACCATAGGAAAGGACATTATAAAAAAATCAAAAGAGGTTAATTTGCAGGTAAAGTTATGTACTGTGCCTCAAATGTTATTTTTACTCACCGGCTTTAAAAAATATGAACTTCCACATGTATTTAATACTCTACATGACAACCAGAGATTGCAGTAATACAATCCAAATTGATTTCTGGTTCAATGGACAATAATATAATTACTTCAAATGTTTCAAAGCTCTTACCTTGGATTTATTTTGAACGGGCAAATAGAGTTTGAATTCTGCTGGCAGCTCATCCTCAGAGTACAGTCTGTCAGAGAAGTACACCCTTCGTATGCGACAATTTGCATGAATCTATAACAATTAAAAAAACGTAGTCAGCCAAAGACATCACACACAATCAACTGCTTTCAGCACTGAGAACAGAACCCAAGATAACATTACCAATGTACTCGTTTTCCCAGGTCTTTTCTATTCCACTCACATCTATGCAATTACAGTAGAGACAGTTTCATGATTAAGGTTTGATTATAGGACAGGGGTAAGCCCAGTAAGCAAAATATGCAACGTTGAAACAGATGAGCAAAAGGAACTTAAGCTAAATTTTTAAACGATTTTTAGCACTGAACAGCTTTGTAATTACTGGTCCCACATCATCCCTTGCACAAATTTCCACCAAATGCCGATGGGCATTCAGGTCTACAGCTAAAGTACTGCTGTATCTTTAAAGCTTCTCTGGAGTCAATCCAAGGACTACTAGGTCAACTGCCCCCACTCCTGGCATCAGCTCACCTGTACGCGAAGGGTCTCGATGTAGTTGGTGCCATAAGCCCTACGCGTGAAATCGGACAGGTTGAACTGGATCTGGTTCCAGCCGTCGTCCAGCCGCATTGGCATGGTGCAAATGAAGGGCTTCACACGGGTCGTACTCTGGTAGTTACTGGCACGGAAACGACGCCTCACGTTCTTGTCATCTAATACCTAGCAGGGACAAACTTTCTTTTATCATTCACTCAAATCTACGTCCTGCGGGCCACAGTGTCTGCAGGCATTTGCTCCTACTGTGTGCTTCACCACCTGATTTCACTAATTAGCTTATTATCTGAACTAATAATTTGTGAAATCAGGTGGTAAAGTGCACAGCAGGAGCAAATACCTGCAGACGCTGTGGCCCGCAGGACGTGGAGTTTAATAGCACTGACCTAATGCATAAAACACCAAATCACCTTTTATGATGCTTGCTCCAGTCCTTTCAAGTAGGCTTGTATTGTCTACTATACCCGCCACCCCCACAGCTAAATATGATTCTGAACTGTTTTTATATGTACATTCAAAGGAACCAAGTGCAAGTAAATAAGTAACTGCAACAATATTTTGCTTGTGCTTTTGTTCCACTTTTAATCTTACCTGAACTTCAAAGGTGAAATACTTCTTTAAATTTTTGATTATCATAACCAAGAATGGAAGTTTGATGCCAAGCGTCTTCTTGGGGTCTGCTGGACAGGTGATGTATGTAGTGCTGTAGGATCCAAACAGGTACAAATGATTCTACCTAAGTCTAAAATCCCCTTATACAGCAGCAGAAATAGACGCATTCTAAGTCTAAAAACAATTTAATAAAAGGGTAATTCCGGGGATTTCATTTTCAATCTTGACCTCTCAGATCCGTCTAATATTTGCCACCCATAATGTGACGTTGGATTTGTACTTTGAAGCTTCTTTCGCATTGCTTATACCTGACATTTGTTCCTTCCACTTCCAGCACCAGAGACTGAATGTCATTGTCTGTAATCCTCTTAATGTGACCATTTCTCACCTGAAACGAGGCGTGACAAAATTAATTTTCAAGTAAAGTCTATTGTCAGTTAATGTTATCAATTATGGCAAGACAATTGGAACTAAGTTACATATCTAATCCCCTGACGTTTTTAGCCAATAAATAATGCTAAACGTATCTTACTAGCTAACTTATATCTTTCGTAAAGCAAAAAAATGTAACTTAGGTTGTAGGCTGATATAGCTAGCTAGCTGAAGATAAACGTTATTTAACGTTAGCTACTTTACATGCAGTGAATGTTGGCAGATAAGAAGCTAACTTCGCTAACGTAGGCTATTAACGACAAACCTAAAGTGATATTGATTGTAACGTAAGTTAGAGCTTTCACTAGCACTAAATATGAATAGCCAACTTGGTTAACGTCAGCTAACTTACTCTACCCTAATAACGTTTGGCTAAAGGTACCCGATTAGCTAACATTACTGAGTGTGTGCTAGGAATGTAGCTAGCTAGCTAAGATAATGCTGTCGCATGTCGCTAACTAAATAGCTAGCTACTCGTAGCCAGCGAATCTCCTTGTAGTACAAGTTAACGTGACCTGTCGACACATGCGATGTTATCTATAACAGTTATCTGTATCATTGTTAAATAAACTAAAGTTAGCTAGCTAGCAGGTTAATTATAACGTATCGACAGTTAGCTAGCTAGCTAGGGAAATTTAGCTTAACTAAGCATTCAGACACAGTTCAATTCGAGTTTCCGATCAATGCCGAGTTATATTAGGTAAATGTAACTTAGCCAACATAACTAGACTAGCTAGCTTGCAACGATTATCAAGTTCAGCTTACCTTTTTATCCCATATCTGAAGGGGCTTGCTTCCAATGCTGTAGAGCACGGATAAAAATCCACTCTGGAATGTGTTTTTAAACATCCTCCTTTCCCTTTTCCCTGATTCAATTCAGACGTGTATTGGAGAGAACCTCTTACACTTTATTATTGATGTTGCTATGGGCTTCAATCAAAACCTAGCTACCACATGCGTCTATCCCCGAATGAGTTCCGTGTGGAATCAACACTACAATTTCGTTCGTTCCGCTGGGAAAAAGGCGGGAATCTCGTTTTTGTAACACTTTCAATTTTGATAAAACTGTTTTGTTTAAAAACCCAAAAAAAATTTTAAGAAATTTTCACTGTTATGGCATGTGCCAATAATTTACAGCGTACATTCTTACCTTTAAGATAAAGTAAGAACATAATGGAATACTGACCACAAAAACAATACTAATGTTACCAAAAAATGTAATGTAAGTATAAATTCCCATCAACATTTTTCATAACCCTAAATAGCAAAGAAATGCTATTTCCGATAAATTATCTTTTCAATTTGCCCCAACAAAAAGTGATCTGGGTTATAAATTGTGATTGGGAAAGAAAAGCTCATAAAAAAGAGTCACAGGTATAATTGTTTGGTCTGGGTAATAAATCATTTTTATTCTGTCCCAATGACTCTTTCCAGATCATTAAGACACATGGAAAACTGTTTCAAAAGATATTGATCATATTTTTGTCTCGCAGCCAGAGGCCCGTCAAGTTATTTGAACACTGGATAGCCTATACGATTATAAACCAGGCAAAATATTTGCATTCAGTATGTGATCTTGACTTATCCTGATATCTGTGACAAATTTGCCCCAGACATGCATTTGTCACTTATATCATATGATTTCCTTTTGTCACACTTTATTTTTGGGAAAGTAGTCTGTAGTGCTGTACTGTACTCCTCTGCTCATTATTTTACCAACCAGAGACTGGTCTAAATCCACTCTGCTGCTACAGGGTATCGTTTGAGTAGTTAGGGCAACCTCCTCATCCTGTGAGAGCAAGGAAACTGGAAACACATTTCACAGTGGGATGCTTTATACGGTGTTCCATTAAAAATAGTATATTCAAGATTCAGGAAATACTTCATTATTTACTGATTAAACATGAGCAAGTGGAGGTGCCATTCCTACCATAAAGAATGGATGCTAAGGTGTCTATTGTGAAAAGGTTTTGTCCTGTCCTCCATGAGGCGAATAGCCACACATATTCTCTTGCTATAGTGTCTATAAAGGGAAGTAATTTCTGAGGTTGTGTCTTAAGATCTGGCTTGACAAAGTATTATGTTATACAGTAACTTATGTCAATGTTTGAGTAGGCCTGAATTGCCACCTCTGATGGAACCCTACCGAATAGAGATTATGATTTATCAGAAGAATCTGGAATTATATTTATCTCCTGGCCAGGCTCATACTATAAGGTTCTGAGTTTGACAAATGAGATGAAGGGGTAAAGTATCCCATGTGACCATCAATATGTCAACACTTTTTTGTGTTTCTGGTGTTATGGTGTGAAATTAAAGTAGTGTCCTTTGTCTTTTGCTTATTTAGCAAATGCAGAAGTCAATAAAAGGTCAACAAAGGTAAAGAACAGAATCAACTAAGTAAACTGAAATATGTACCTATAGGCAAATGCCTATACATTTGAATCTGAATACCACAGGTGAATCTATTAGGGAAATATACATGACAAGAACATGATTTTCAGTCGAGTAAACATTTTCTAACATTATTGATGTTACAGTTTTCACTGTGACACTAATTTCAGAACCTTCAGGTAATTTTTCAGAATTGTAGACACAAAACTCAAAACGGATAATCAAACTGCACATTTTTCAAAACTCTAAACACTTTTTTCAATTGTTTGGATACAACATACATCAACCAAAAATCATGATCACTGAACTAAATCACTTGTTCACAATGACTCAACTTAACTTTCAAAGTATTAGCATTTCATTCATTACAATGCATCTTTACCAATGTATCCAACTACTAAAAAATATTTGAAACACTCTGTACCTAGTTATGTAGAATGCCCTTGTTATCCTCTGGAAGTTCTTTTTTTCATTACTTTTGTAATTTTTTGGTCGGATGTAAAATAGGTTGGATGTCGCCTGCTAGCACCAGCACAGGGGACATATATCGCTCACCAGTTGTGGTCTTTCTAAAAGTGGAGCCACTCTAAGCCATAAAAGGAGGCGTGCATGAAACATGAATTCTTTGCTCTCAAAAAATAAGTAGGCCTAAATTATCTTATCGACTCACTAGTTTATTTTGTAAGCGGCCATGTTCTGTTTGGATATGATTCATATGGTTCGTATTAGTCTGACCTACTTACTGTTGCCATGTTATTGCAGCCGAGTTTGTGCTGAAAACAAAGATATGAAAGACTTGCATTATAATGCATCTAACTACCAATGTATCCAACTACCATAAATGATAAGTAAGTGTAACATTACTCTGAAAGCATAGTTTTATGGAAACAGATTACTTGTAACAGTTTAGATCAGAAATGTTTTGGGATAAATAAATTGATTGACACCAATTACAAACAATTACACCTGCAACAACATAGCGACAACATGCAGCAGTCAGATAATCCATGTTAGAATAGAGATCAAGCAGTGAGAGGAGGAAGAAGAGGAGGTGGAGGTGGTCAATGAAATGGAGGTGGGGGGATTGTCCTGGTAGAGGACAGTGTCTTTCACTGCAGTTCAGGATCTCTTCCCACTTTGTACCTATAATTTTGTTGCCATGATTTACAATTGCTAAAAAATTACTTTTTCAAAACCCTTTGCACCAACATGCAGCTTGTCAGCTTGTTCATTTCATTCACAAAATGGATCAAAACTACCAAACCACTGCGAACATGTCTCAAAGGAAAAGCACCAGCATTAGAATTCTTTGTCTCAAATCATAGAACAATGATCTAAAAAACACTAACAACCAGTGGCATTACAGTCGAAATGATATAAACAAATGTGCCAATAGTATTTCATGAAAAATTAGGAATTTGAACCAATGAGTTTGGAAGTGCAAGATTTCTTCAAAGATATGAATGCACAATGCATGTTTCAGGCAAACAGGCTGTGTTACAAGTGCTTACCTTTTTGAGTGTTGTCTAAGGCACAAGCTTGTGAGATTAGGTCGAAGTGATTGTGAAAAACTGTAATTGAGAGCAAGAGAGCTATGGAATGACATCAAGCTGAACTCAACAAGCCAATATTAGACTGGAAAATGATTCCGTCTTCATCAGCCATCAGTCTAAAGGGACTCAGTTGCTCCATATCTGCTTTTTGTCTGCATATTAAATGTGGAGCGAGTGTGTTCACGCTTCCTAAACTTCACACTGGAGCCGCTCTACGGCTGCAAACTCTGCAGTGACGGCAGAGGTAAACACACTGACAGTGGGGCTGACTAATGTACCCCTGTCTTCTCTCACCGCGATATAGCTTCCTCACCGCACCGGCTCCCAGGTCTGGCCCCTCATACACAATATAAAAAGGGATAAAAGTTTGAAAAAGTCTGCATGTTATAGTGCTTCAGGATGTTTGCACAATCCATTTTAATCCATCTCTCCTTTTGTTGAAATAGTACAGGATTTTATAGAAAATGTGCCCCTTGGAGTAATTTGTCAAATCCACAGTGAAGCGGATATTTAGTTTGAGAAGACAACATGAGTAGAGAGAAAGAGAGACAGAAACATTGTGTGTGCGTGCGTGCGTGTTTGAGTGGGAGAGAGAGATAGAGTGTGGGAGAGAGCACAAGATAGGTGTATATTATGGGGCATAGATCAGAGGTGTACATCAGTGAGTGAGTGAGTCCTGCCACACCTGCACACAGTGGGAATTTGTGCTAGACCACACAGGCTAATTATATTTTCATGGGCTTACATTTAAAATGTATATGCTGAACAGTACCTGAAACAAGATAGATTTGAAAAATATGATAGCTAATTTGAATGAATGACTAGCCTAAATGTTTCATCATATTACAGTTTTTTACAATCGCTTCGACCCTAATCTCACAAGCTTGTGCTTAATTTTCAAAAACTTGGACACAACATTCAAAATGGTAAGCACTTGTAACACAGCTCGTTCGCCTGTTCAAAACATGCATTGTGCATTCATATCTTTGAAGAAATCTTGCACTTCCAAACTCATTGATTTTTCATGAAATACTATAGGAACATTTGTTTATATCGCCCAAACAAAAGATACCTATAGATTCACTGTTTAGTTGTTTTTACAATACTTTACTATAGCATAGTCTTTTTGTGGTTCTAAATAAAGTGAAAAAAATCAGAATACTGTAAAAATATACATATAATTGAAACATACTGTGGGTTTGTTTCACAGTTTGTTTTGTTGTTTTTTTACAATTGCAAACAAGCATTTTTTGATACTTTATAGAACTTTTTTTAGAACTTTTCACAGTTCACACGAGAGCACTGTATGTGGACCAAACTGAATAATTTTTTTCATTGCTTTTACAAAGAATCAGGCTGAACCACCAAAAACTACCTTTGTACAATCCAATTTTAAAGTCACTAACAGAAAATAGTGCTTCGATTGTAATGCCACTGGTTGTTAGTGTTTTTAGATCATTGTTCTATGATTGACACAAAGGATTCTAGTGCTGGTGCTTTTCCTTTGAGACATGTTTGCAGTGGTTTGGTAGTTATGATCCATTTTGTGAATGAAATGAACTGACAAGCTGCATATTGGTACAGAGAGTTGTATGAAGAGTTTTGAAAAAGCTACTTTTTAGCAATTGCAAATCACAATTCTGACCAAAAAATCCTGAACTGCAGTGAAAGACACTGTCCTCTACCAGGACAATCCCCCCACCTCCATTCCATTGACCACCTCCACCTCTTCCTGCTTGATCTCTATTCTAACATGGATTATCTGACTGCTGCATATTGTCGCTATGTTGTTGCAGGTGTAATTGTTTGTAATTGGTGTCAATCAATTTATTTATCCTAAAACATCCATGATCTAAACATGGAATGTTGTTACAAGTAATCTGTTTCCATAAAACTATGCTTTGGTAATGGATAGAAAGACACTATTTTCCAAAGTCTTTCATATCTTTGTTTTCATCACAAACTCGGCTGCAATAATATGGCAACAGTAAGTAGGTCAGACTCATATGAACCATATGAATCATATCTGAACAGAACACAGGGAAGCGGCCGCTTACAAAATAAACTAGCAGGTCGATAAGATCATTTAGGTCTACTTATTTTTTGAGAGCAAAAATTTCATGTTTTATGCATGCCACCTTTTATGGCTTAGAGTGCCTCCACTTTTAGAAAGACCACAACTGGTGGTCGATACATGTCCCCTGTGCTGGTGCTAGCAGGTGCCATCCGACCAAAAAATTACTAAAATAGTGTTTCCAATACTGTGGACTGGAAGGAGTTTGAAGGACTTTTTAGCAATTGTAAAAAAATGCAATCATAGTAACAAAATTATAGGTACTAAGTGGGAAATAATCCTGAACTGCAGTGAAAGACACTGTCCTCTACCATGTAACCCACCCCCCCACCTCTCTGAAGGAATACTTCATCTGCCATTCCATTGACCACCTTCACCTCCTCTTCTTCCTCCTCTCACTGCTTGATCTCTATTCTAACATGGATCATGACTGCTCTATGTTGTCGCTATGTTGTTGCAGGTGGATACACATCCTTACTCCTGCTCTAACCACTACATAAAATCAATCATCAGTCATTTGACCACCAGGTCAAACGTGCATGTCAAAAAAGGTTAAAAACCTCTGTGACAAAGGATGGTGATGCAATATTACATTCAATGATAATGTGGTAAAATCGATCCTGTTCCAAAGTAATTGGTGTCAATCGATTTATTTATCCTAAAACAGTATTTAGAGTAAAAAAATGTTTAGCATTTTGATTATCAGTTTTGAGTTTTGTGTCTACAGTTTTGAAAGATTACCTACAGCTACAGCATGGAAGCAAAGGTTTTGTAAATATCAGATGGGGAAATTTTGACAAAACTATTATTACAATGAAGTCCTTATTAAGCATCGTATTGCCCTGTTTGAAGTTGAGGAGATTTTTCACGTTAATTGCCTTTGTCTCATATTTGAACACTTGTTAAATCAATGTCAATCATCCTAGACAAAAATAAACTATGAAACCAAAGTTTCATCTCTAAACTTCCATAAATACCATTTTTAAAAGTTGAAATATGTATCAATGTAAACATTTCTCCTCATAATAATATCACATTTTAAGATGCAAAGCATCAGTAGTCTCCCTCTGTATTTACATTTAAAATGATAGGGAAATACATAATTTCATAATATATAGTAAAAGTAAAAGCTTTTTTTCTGACCATAATGAAAAAAAAAAACCCAAACACCTCTCCGACAGATCAAAACAGTCTTCAGGATGCAGGCCTGGGTGTGTCAGTGATTACTTTCCACAGACGACTTCACAAACAGATCTACAGAGGCTACACTGCAAGATGCAAACCACTATTTAGCTGCAAAAACAAGATCTCCAGGTTACAGATTGGCAAGTAGTACCCACCAGAGTCTGCAGAGCTCTGGAAAAAGGTTTTGTGGACAGATGAGACCAGGATTTACTTGTGTCAGCCAACATTAGTGAAAGCTATGAGCTTGCCTATTGTATATACAGTATGGTGACATTTTTATAAAAATGCTTAGATGTTGAAGAATGGCTAGAAGAGAGCAAGCATTGCATTTCAGTAATTATTTTAGTTGGGTTGGCATATTGGCATTCAGATATTTATGTAAACAATGCTGCAAGGATTAAAATAAGAAGTCAAATAAGATGGAATTTATTCCTTCATGTCTAAACAAACCCATACTCTTAAGGCTCCTATAATGACCCTACTCTGTTTGAGGACCCCTATGTCAATAAAAGGTTCAATACAGTGGTTATAAAGAATCAGTTGGACTGAGTAGCTTGGAAAAATAATTTCCCTTCAAAATATGATTGTTCTAGATGTAACACTTTACTATTACTGGATTGACAAAACATAGCCATTATTAGTAGGTTTACTTAATTTATTGATAAAAACATATATTTATATATTTATTTTCAAATGATGCCATATAATAAAATATAGCCTATTGAATTCATATCCTAGTCTGCATAATTCCTTGTTCTTCTGCTATTAATGTTTCTGGTTAATATAAATAACATGAATTCATACTATAAAGAATATTTCATGCCTTGTGCTATTTTTGTACATTCAGGAAATGTCTTCAGCTGTCAAATTACAGCCTTTCTGGCTCTCACCGGTATGGTTATGATTTCTAGCCTTGTTTATTTTATCCATCACAACCCTTACACTGTTTATTTAAAGATTATAGTGGAGTAGGTGAATATAAAATGATGTTATGGTGGGGCAGAACAGTTCAGGTTTTATCCACGTAAAACCAAAACATTCTCAGTTTCCCCAATGTATAATCCACGGGCACAGGACTGCGTACAGTACGTCTATCAGAGCTATAGAAAACAAAATTGTCATTCCTCTTACACCTTGTGATACGGAGGGTCAGACATCTGAGTGGGTGAATCTGCTGTGATAACTGCAGAATTTGTGCACTTAGCCACCTGCTGATTGTTCAAGGTTTGTGCATGTGTGTTATGCCGTGTACTGTCCGTGAAGCAGCATGGGGCCTCTGCACTTTAGCATTATGGCACCATATTTAGGAGCATTTCAAGCCTGGTACCCCAAATGAAACAGCACTGGCTACACCATAACACAGGCAGAATATCCTTGTTACCTTGTAGTTCCAAACAGTATACTCTGAAAACAAAAACATTCAACCTTACAGTATACACCGGAATCATTTCCTTTGATCTCTGAATCAGATCTATGTCATTTGTACATTAAATGCTTCTACGTTAAGGCTATTCACAGTTCAGGTGGACACAGTAACCAAGAAAACTGAGACTACCCAGTGTTCAGGGCAGAAAGGATAATGTTTTATTAGCTGATAATCAATTGCTTTGTTTGTGAGGGTTGGACACATAAAGAATGTGAACATGCCCATTCACTTAAGTGCGGCTGTGGTCAGTGTCTAAATTGCAGTCGTATCATTTTGTATTCTGGTCTGGAGTGTCAAAGGGTATTCATATTTTTATTTCAATGAGAATAGTACAGTTCAATGCATATGATTAATACGATGGATGGAAAACCTGCGATTGTTCAATGTGGGTTGTTGATACGCTACTGTCATATTCTTGGGGTTCTACAGGAGTGTGTACACATGTCTGAATTGACATATTAAGTTGTATACTACTTAAAAGGATTGCTGGCCAGTATTTCAGTTTGTGATCACTTTGTGGAGCACAATTTATATTGGTAATTATATTAGGAACACATGTTATGGTAACATAACTGGATATTAATGCAAATGGGATATCACTAAATGTGTTTATCTTTAAAATCAGTAGAGGAAGAATTATCTGGTAGTACTCACTTCCACCTCCACAAGAATGTCACAATCAACGGGAAGAATAATGTTCCCTCCACGCAATGTAATCTGGTACAGCAGTATGCCATGTCAAGGACAACATTCCTGCATTGGTTAACACTTGAGACAATGAAAGACTTGTGAAAAAAAATAATGTCATGATATCCGTGAACTAGAATGCCCCATATATTTTGATATTTGGATTTTGACATTAATGCGTTCACAATGTCCCTCTAGAGTATGTATTGAAGAAATAACTTTCTTAAATAATTTAAAATAATTTATCGAAGACGAAATAAAAACAATAATAATCACATTTGAAATAATGATTTCAATTTCAATAATATACCCAAATATTATTTTAAGGCTACAATGAGTCCCATTGATAATTAAGTCAAGTACTCCACACTGGAATTTGTTGCATTTACTGTGTAAAGTTATATTGAAAATTAACTATATTTCCATTCTTCTAATTTTGACAAAATCCAGAGGACAGAGTGCTGACAGAGACAAATGAGCATCATTACAGGAAACTGAAATAGTTCAGGCTGATCTGGAAAAATGTCTTCATTGAGTTTCCAAGAGTCTTCTCAGCAGTCTAATCAGCAGTGGTGCTCGTGTGGTGTTGGGGCTGAAATAACTGATGAGAGACCTGGTGAATGCTCATTCACCTCACAGGTGATTTTAAGCTCCAACATGTAGACTGCCATGGAGAATACCCCATATTATTTCCCATTTCATTTAGCATAGCGAAACAATAATAATTGCTGGCAGTTGTTCTTCATATTGAATAAATTAGTATATACATATGTATGGCATACATTTTCATTCTGTTTTTTTTAATGCACATATCAGTGACACATCTGTTTCCACAAGCTTGTTCAATTCACCAATAACAGGCCCAAAAAGACGTCCGATTCCAGGCAGAAAGTGTTTTTTCTCTCTCTGTTCCTTGTTCCTGCAATCGATAGAGCCTCTGAGGTGAGTGACAGTGCACTGGGGAAGAGTCGGTTCCTCTGCATGTCCTAGGTTGTAGGGAAGAGGGTGGGGTGGGGATCAGAGCAGCAAGTGTTAGCAGGACAGCACAGGAAGAGGAGGAGGTGGCCAAGCCAGGATCTCAGCCTAGATCGTTGAGTGGACTCAGTGTGCCTCTCTCAACCAGTGGGAGGGCTGACAGTCAGAGCTCAGCAAGCCCCCAGGAGACCCTGCACCCAAACTAAAACCAGTCTCTCAAAGGCAAGATAGGAAATAAAAACCAAGAAGGAGACCCTGGACTTAGGACACCCTGATCTGGCGGATTTGTGCTTTGTGGTAGATGGGGACATCTAGGTTGATCAAGAAGACATCATCATAGCTCCTACAAAAGAGGACAGGTGCTGTGAGGTAGGTGCACACAGTAGTTAGTGTTGTGTTTACGACAACAGGGTAGATAACAATCATACTCTTTCATGTGTCCGTTTCTCCTCTCTTTCCCAGAAATTGAATGTTTTTGGCAAAATAATCATCCATTCCAGCCGCTATATATGCCTTATAAAGTATGCCCTAAAACATGACTGTGTGTATTTTAATCAGCTACTTTTACTCTTATTCTTGGAGCATTGTAGAACAGAATGGAAGTTTTTATTTATTTGCCCTGTTCATGTATCAGTCTTAGCTACAATGTCTTAGTTGTTTCTTACTTGCTCCCATGTTGTTTGTGAAAGTGCAGAGATTGTTTCCTGTGGAAATGTTGAAGAGTAAGGGGATTGTAATGTAATTATCATACGTATAACAACCCCACCCTGCGAACTCACCCTGACACTCATCCCAATAGAAACCTGGAGGTCAAGCAATCCACCAACCCTGGCAAGTACTACAGAAAATACATTTAGTATCCCAAACCCTAGCCACATTGGGCTGAAGTGAGGATATCATTTCTGTGTCAAGTTTGGTCTGCAGTAATTCATTTTTAACTATTGAGGTACGCAGCTAGATTGTAGGAGTATGTTTTCAAACGTATGACATGTGATGTGTTTTAAGGTTTTACTGAGAGTCTGCTTGCTTGCCTTGAATTGCAGATGAATATGAATATCCAAAGATTGTTTGGACAATGGTCCTGTCAGTGTCAGTGTTATATGTTTGATCGATAACGTCTGTTTAATTCATAATAATGATTATAAATAAGCATATCAATCGTTCAGGGATAACTGCATACAACACATCTGTTTTCTGATTAAATTGCATCAGACATTATAGAAACATACAGCTCTCATTCTCTCTCCTTCTCTCTCACTCTGTCAGCCACATAAAACTTTGTTTTCAGAGAAGACACAGTGAAAATATACACTCATCCTAGCTTCTGCCTACTTTCCCACACACATCCCTGTTGTTCAGCTCAGTCCCACCGCTGATGACATCATGATCAGCAGCTCTTTTCTACACTACATTAGCTCCTCAATGGGGCACCTCAGACATTGGTACTTGGGGTAAATTATGTTTTGCCTCATTTTTGTTAGGCTGCGTATTTATTAAAATTCTTCATAATATTCTTCATAATTATACTTCCATCAGGGAAAATATTCACTATACAAAATCACTATACAGTGCTGCACATGTTGGCTTACGTCTCTGAAATCTATATATACTGTACAATATAATGTAGTCATATAGATCTGTAATGTAAAATTACATGTTCATGAGAATCATTTCGCCATAGACCAACAAAACATTTTCATCATATTTACTTATTATACTTGGCTTTTTGCTTTAATGTCATTTTCTGCATGTTTTATTAGCACATTCAGGTAAAGCATGACAATATTCCAGCTAATTGGAATTTATGTATAAAAATATAGTGCATGAAATGAAACATTCTCTTTTGCTTTTTATTGTGGCTGATAGCACATATAGTAGGGCACAGAAAGCAGTAAACAATAAAAATGGAATACTGAAAACCACCTAAGAGTAATAAATGTAGGCATATACTACAGATCTTTCTATCGTTAGGGCAGTCATTGTAGATGGAGTGAAACCTTTCAATAAGTTTTTTCATCAAGATAAACTTTCCTCCAAGGAAGGGTAACATAATAGCATATTGTCATTTTACTTTCATTAGATTACCTTTTCACCTTTTCATGAGATCTGATACTGTAGCTGTTTGATACTTTAAAACCAGTAATTCAACCAGTCTGGATCAGTGAAAAATCATTTTGCCCTGGCTTACCAATGAAGTTGAGAACTCCACATTGGACAAAATGAGAATGAACATTACAGGTGTTGGGTTTTTGAAACCGATAAAGGCACTGTTCTAGAGTGTGCATAAAATCTGGACTAATCTCTTACTGTCTGTGGCTGGCAGACCTGCAGGGCAGGGTTTACTTGCCTGGAGTGAGACATAGAGAGAAAGCGACTTCAGGATATCTGTGTCCCAGCACACACCAGCAGCCCCTTCTGGTTAATCAAGTCCCAACAGTCTTATACATACGTACAGTATACACAGTGTCCTCTTCCCGCTGTTCAACCCCTTCAAAAAATCGCATACAACTTGTCTTTACGTCGCTTTTTCAGTTGTGATTTTCACATGTAAATTATGCCATTTACGTCATAGACTTTTTAAAATGTGAACCACAATTTTTACACGTGAAACCAAAATATGAGACTTGAAATAGCATAGGTCACCTTTTTTTCTGCCCTCTTCTTAGAAAAAAGCTAATGGGTGACCGCAAAGTGAAAAGAAGCAGAAGTTTGACATAGACAGTGCACTACACTCCAAAATTGGCAGACAGACATTTACTAGGTTGCAGCAACAAATATGAACACACACAAATTCAGCTCTGACGACAAGGAAGTATGATAGGTGAGATATAAGAGAAGCCTGCCTAACCTGTAAAACACAGCACCTTATGGCTGGTACCGTATGGCATCACTCTTCAGTGTTCTTGCTTGTCAGTCACAGATTGTATCTGATTTATAAAAATGCACATTACATCCAAATGATTCCTAAATTAATGAACTTACTTATGTTTCTGCCTGTGATCATTGTTTATTGGGATTATAAAATAAAGGAAGTCTATTGGAGCATATTATTCTTCCCACATGTCTGAGAACCTAAATAAACACAATGACATTGCGGAAAGAATTAGATGGAAGGAATCAGTATATTAGTGTTTAGTTGCTCAGTGCGGTCCATGTCAAAAGTATGTTTGCATTTAGGAGCGGGGGTTGCCATTTCTCATGACTGTTATTCTTTCAGCATGGCTGCCACACACATAGACACACAGATGAACACACATACATGCACCCACTTCTTATATCCCCATATTTGATGATGGGTGAATCTGATTTCTGATCCTTATGAAATATCTATCCAGTGTCACTCAATTAAGTTATAACAACAAAGAGATAAAGGGAATGCAGGCAGACCTTATGGTGGTATAGTGCCTAATGATTCTGTGGAGAGAAACCATGTAAGACCTTGCTTGCTGAAATATGATAATAATGCTGTTAAATACACTCAGCATTGTTTTTAACTTTAACAGCAAAAAAGGACAAATTGATAACAAATTGAAAACAAAACTGATAACCACCACATTTTGTATGGTACCCCCATTCACCTGTAGAAATGTGGTAAGTAAATTTAAACATGGTTCTTCACGATAAACAGTTGGTGGGTGGCAGGTTATTTTTGGCAACAATATAGTGTAATGTTACTACTGTGCAAGACTACTATTAATATACCTATACATTTCCGCAAATACGCTTTTTAACTGTATCTATCAGCCCCATTGGTGCTTGAACCACCAGTCATGGGAATGACATTGGTGGTATAATATTTAAATCCAGTGACATTTTTGCTTTTGGTTTCCCCCCGAAAAGTATTGCCTTTTCAGAATGTCCATAGCTGAGTCCTCTTCTACACAAACCCGCAAATCAATTCACCTCCAGCTAATCAGTTTCGTTCTTGTGTTTCAGGGAGGTGCCTAGACGTAAGGGATGGAATCCTCCTCCACTGACGTGTCTGCACTATTCAACCTCACGGCTACACCCTCCCCAACAAACTACAGCCCCCCGGTGCACAGGGAGCCATACCTCCACAAGCTGGCGCACCTGGACGAGGGCCTCTACAATGACTTTTACAGCCTGTGGATCGCACTGCTGGTGATCAACGTGCTTATTTTCATTGTGGGCATGGTGCTCAACAGCCTGGCTCTGTACGTCTTCTGCCTTCGGACAAAACCCAGCTCCACCTCCGTCATCTACACCATTAACTTGGCGGTGACAGATCTGCTGGTGAACCTCTCACTGCCCACCCGCATCGTCCTCTATTACAGCGGGGGCAAGTGCCTCACTTGCTCCTACCTGCACATCTTCAGCTACTTTGTCAACATGTACTGCAGCATCCTCTTCCTCACCAGCATCTGCATAGACCGATACCTGGCCATCGTGCAGGTGGAGGCTTCGCGCCGGTGGAGGAGCCCGGGCGTGGCCAAGGGCGTCTGCGTCTTCATCTGGCTGTTGGCCATCGTGGTCACCTTCTCGCTCCTTACCTCGGCCATCAAGCAGGAGGCTTGCTGCCTGGCCAAGATATTTGCCATGACGGTGTTCGAGTTCTTCCTGCCGCTGGTGGTGATCACGGTGTTCACCATGCGCATCGCGTGCGCCCTGGCCAGGCCGGGACTGATGGAGCAGAGCCGGGAGCAGCGCAAGAGGGCCGTGCAGCTGCTGGTCACTGTCCTGCTCATCTTCACCGTCTGCTTCACGCCCTTCCACGTGCGGCAGGTCGTGGTCTTCTTCTACCCCGACGTGCCGCACCACGTCATCATCTACCACGTGACCGTCACCCTCAGCAGTCTCAACAGCTGCCTGGACCCCGTGGTCTACTGCTTCGTCACCACCAACTTCCGGGCCACGGTGAGGGGCATGTTCCGCAGGGCCGAAGTGGAGCAGACCAGCGGGGACGTGGTCAGCATGCAGAGGAGCTCCAAGGGCTCGGGCACTGCCACAGCCATCGCACACAGCATGATCATGCTCAACCTGACCTCACCGCTGTCCGGGGCCATGCATGCCTGAGGGGGTAGGGCAAGGGCAGAGTGAGGGTGGGGCAGGGCGAGGATGGGGTGATGGCAGGATGGGAAATGCAGGGCAGGGCGGGGTAGGGTGAGGGCAGGTTGAGGGCAGGGTGGGGAAGGGCAGGGGCAGGGTGAGGGTGGCGCAGGGCAAGGACAGGGTGATGGCAGGGCGGGGCAAGGTGAGGGCAGGGTGAAGGCAGGGCAGGGCGGGTGCAGGGCGGGGCAGGGCAGGGCACGGTGAGGACAGAGCTGGGAGAGTGGAAGGAACAAGATACCCAATACCCCTCTGTGTTGGGCAGTAAAAGGGTAACAGAGACTCTGAAGACGTTCATGGATAAACTGTGAGAATCATGTGTAGTGTATGCCAAATGTATATATTGAATTTTTGTATAGTATATGTGTGTGTATGTCTGTGCACAATTACAGTACATTATCAAAAGTAATTTTCTTTCCAAAACCTGATTCAAATGATGCTACTTTGAATATTGTAGTAATAGTTCTTTGCAGCTGGCTTCTGTACTTTCTTGTTCAAACTCAAAGCAAGCTGATGAAAATGAGTGTACTATAATTATTCAGTCTTTATTATATTATCACTATATGCCTATATAACACCTTGTGGGTTTTATTTTAAGTCATTTTGTGTGACTGCAGTTATATGATCTCTTGTGTTCCTGTGTAACAGACTTTAATTGTATTCGTTTTATTTTATAATATTACACATAATTGCAAACTATCCCAAAATGTTTGTCATCACAAAAAGTACAAAAATAAAACTGTTTCCAAAACAATGAAAGAGTTAATTTACAAAAATAATAATAATAATAAGCCTTATAATAATAATACAGTATATTGACACACGGTATAATCTATGGGCTACATTTCACTGTATTTAATGTTGCAATGACGGAAAAGGTAGTTAAAGTAATACGGATAGTTACCAGCTCTTGGAGTGTGATAGAATATTACAGGGCACCACTGATATTGGAGATAGAAATAATGATGATCTGACCAAACAGAGTTCCATTGTTATTAGTCATGGCATTAGTAGTATCCACAGTCCAAAAGCATTTTAGTTGACAGCTGCAGAGTCAGATGAGTGCATTATGAATATTCATATGTGGTCAACATGAACCAAATTAGTTGTAACAGGCTAACCACATCCGTATATTAAGATCATTTTGAGGATATATTTTAGGTGAATTTCTGATATGGAAAACTGTAAATGCAGCTCAGGCCAGTCAACATTATGGATAACCTGTAAAAACACCCATTTCAAGATAAAACTGGAGACACCATACGTCCCTAGAATTAAAGGTGCAATAGGTAATTTCGGACTTCTAATGGTCAAGAGAGGAATAGCCTTGGCAGGGTTGCTGGCGGGGTCATGGGAGTTTGCCCATCCAGTCCACATGTGCTTTGTGGACTTGGAGAAGGCTTTCGACCATGTCCCCCGGGGAACCCTGTGGGGGGTACTGAGGGAGTATGGGGTACCGGGGCCGTTGTTACGAACCATCCGGTCCCTGTATAACCAAAGTGAGAGCTGTGTCCGCATCCTCGGCACAAAGTCAAGCACGTTTCCAGTGGTTTTGGATTCCGCCAAGGTTGCCCCTTGTCACCGGTCCTGTTTGTGATTTTCATGGACAGGATCTCAAGGCGCAGCCGAGGTGAGGAGAGTGTCCGGTTTAGTGACCTCAGAATTGCGTCTCTGCTTTTTGCGGATGACGTGGTTCTGCTGGCTTCATCGGACCGTGACCTTCAGCATGCACTGGAGCGGTTTGCAGGGATGAGAGTCAGCACCTGCCGAGGCCATGGTTCTCTGCCGGAAAACGGTAGATTGCTCCCTCCGGGTTGGGAATGAGTCATTGCCCCAAGTGAAGGAGTTCAAGTATCTTGGGGTCTTGTTCACGAGTGAGGGTAGAAGGGAGCGTGAGATCGACAGGCGGATCGGTGCAGCGTCAGCAATAATGCAGGCGTTGCACCAGACCGTCGTGGTGAAGAGGGAGCTGAGCCGGAAGGCGAAGCTCTCGATTTACCGGTCGATCTACGTCCCAACCCTCACCTATGGTCACGAGGTAGTGACCGGAAGAACGAGATTGCGTATACAAGCGGCCAAAATGAGCTTCCTCTGTAGGGTGGCTGGGCTCAACCTTAGAAATAGGGTGAGGAGCTTGGACATCCGGAGGGAGCTCGGAGTAGAGCCGCTGCTCCTTCGTGTCGAAAGGAGCCAATTGAGGTGGTTCAGGCATCTGATCAGGATGCCTCCCGGGCGCCTCCCTTTGGAGGTTTTCCGGGCTCGTCCAACTGGGCAGAGACCCCAAGGTAGACCCAGAACCCGCTGGAGAGATTATATATCTCTCCTGGCCTGGGAACGCCTCAGGATCCCCCAGGAGGAGCTGGAATGTGTTGCTGGGGAGAGGGACGCCTGGAATACCCAGCTTAGCCTACTGCCACCGCGACCCAACCCATAATGCTGAAATGTTCAGTCTAAACACTGCCCTAGTTTGAGTCAGCTACTCCATCGGTTGCCCAGATAACAAGTTTAATCTTTCCAGATAATTTAGGACATAAGCAAGATGAGTCACAAAAAGTTGACATAACAAGTGACTGATTTGGTTTGCATCCCTTGGCTCCTTGCTGGCTATGGTGGAAAATTATAAAATGTTGGTCAAATTAATTGATAGTGGATCTTTGACAATAACAATGCTGCCATCTACTGTTTACATATTATAGAAAAATGGTGCTTATATTGACACTGCAGAGTGAATTCAAGAGGAAAGATGTAAGCTATAAATTTCATGAAATAACAGAATTTTTTTTTTACAATTATTAAACTGTGACAGGGGTGAATGCTTTCTGTCTGCAGTGGGATTTTAAAAAGTGATTTACCGAATTGATACACAAAAATCGCCTAACTAGATAATCATAAATAGAAAAACTGGTGGCTTGCAAAAAACAAATATGAGTACAAAGCATCAGCTGGCACTTGTCACTATGCAATCAGTGCATTTTTTTACTAGAACAAACCAACCTGTTGCATAATTTTCAAAAAGTAGACTGTGAGTTGAGCTTACAACACTAGAGCCAAATTTACATGTTAAGCAAAAGATAATTATCAAACCAGTAAGGTAATATCTTGAAGAATGTAATCAAAATGGCAATTGATTTGCGGCATATTACCTGCTGAAGAATGTTGGCTACTAAGAGGACTGTGAGGCTTTGTCTGAAGAGTGTAGCCCCAATGCTACCTGCTTGTGATATAGGCTATGATGTAATAAAAATAAACTGTACAAATATGTTACATGTATTCGACTATTCACAATGTATAGCTTGTATTTAAACAATAGTGTCATAGTAGCGATATCACACTGTCTCTATTTTCGTGTGTGTTTTCATACGCAATCCATGTTATTAATTATATTTATGTCCATTTATGTAATCGTGTTGCAACTTCATTGTAACCTCAGTAGGATCTCGATGCACTATCCGGCAAAGTCATAGGGGCAAGACTCGCTTGCCGTCCCGGGCCGCTGACTCCGGTTCAGTTTCACGATTGTTGTTCAGATAGGGTGTTGCCAGATAGCGTGGAAGAAACTGATCTTCGGTCAGCTGAATAAGTGCAACAAATTCAGCTGGGTAGCCTAGCCTACTGTGCAAAACCGAGCGACGACCAATTTTGGATTGCTAGCCTACTACGCTATATCTGTTATTATATTTAGGCCATTTTGTTAATGTGCCGTAAAATGTAAAATGTGTCGTTTGAGAAACTCGTAGCCTAGAATCAAGGACAATAGCATACGCTTGCTTTCTAGATTAGGCAGCTCATTGTATTGCATTTTTTTATTGAGCCTACCGGGTTTATTGCTGCGTAGCATACCTTTGGCTAAACTGCGATGTTTCCTGCGTGCTACTCAAAGTCATCGAACGGCGTGTTTCGAAAGACGTCTTTCACTGCCCTGATTGTCGGGGTATTCGTTGTGTACGTTCTGCATACTTGCTGGGTTATCTACAGCATCCTTTACACCAGACCTTGTGGCCACAAACAGGAAAGCTGCATCGTGTCATACATGACAGAAAAACCACGACTTCAGGTTTGATTTTATAATTAATGTTCCGTATATGATGAATCCATGTACAATTACGCTGTTTTATCTTAGGAATGTTACAGTCAATATGCACGGAAAATATTTTCAAAAAATAGTTTGTTTATTTATTCAGTCTCTCTTGTATCAAGTAGGGTTTCAGCATTGTAGAATATGGTTCTTGATATAAAGATATCCCCTACAGGGAGGAAAACTAATTTGCTTAAGACGATATTCTTAAAAATGTACTTTATAAAAAGGTTCTAACACAAACACATACACCTTTTTTGTATCTGACGTAGTCATGTTACTAAATGCTACAAAAATGTCTGCCTTTAGTGAGTAGTTCACTTTTTCACCGATTAGAGTTCTGGTATTTTAGATATTTAGATAAGTCTCTGATGAGCTGTTAGTGGTCTATAGCAAGAATACAACTACACTTCAAGTAACATGTATTTATTGTAGGTAGGTTATTCGCATTTAGTCTTCCAAAAAAGGTCTCATGCTACTTTGAGTTGGATTTCCTATGGTACAGGCAACTTGAGATCTCTGTACATCAAGAAAGAAGTAGCCAACTTGCACGATATAGTCATTGGTATTTATATGTATATGTGAATGAAGCTACAGATGTAATCTGTTAACATAAACAGCCTCTGGGAATGTAACATCACTGTACATTTCCAGAGGCTTTGGAGTAGCCTACGCCAAGACTATTTTCTAGACCATAAACCCCTGAACGCCCTTGACCTGCAAATAATCTGGAACTTTTAAATCTCTGAAACATTCTTCATTTCATACCAAAACTGCCCGAGTTAATAAAATAATACACTAAAACTGAAATAACATCAATAAACCTTAGGTTTTAAACCCTAGCTATTCCTTGATGTAAAAGCTGAACATGATAATTGCTAAAACATTATTATGTAAATATTGTCAGATTAATACAATGTTGTACTAAACATATTGTAGTAACATATATGATCAGATTCTATTGCGATATCAATAACAATATGACATTTCTGTTGGCATTTAACTGTATCATTTTAATAATTTTATATAAAACAAAACAGCTAAGCATTTACACATCTGTGAAACCAAACAATGATGATGGGCACAGTCTCATTCTCAAGATGGAGGACTTTGACATACATTCCAGTTTTGAAAGGTAAGCCATTTCCTATTTTAGGCAGTGACTATTTTAGTGAGATTGAATCTGGCCCTCAGTGATGACTCGATGGAGGCTGCACAGAACATCACAAAAACATTGAGCAGCAGTCATCTTCAGGCCTTAGTTACATGACAAATGCTTGTTACTGAAATGCTGTAATACTAACAGTTATCACAGAGGATGCCTTCCTTTGGGGGGGGGATAAAGCAGCCATCTTGTGTACCAATGTACTTTTCCTTACTTGTATGGTGATTGAAGGACCGTGAATGTCTTCCTGTCGACGGAGACACGCAGCAATGGGACACTCTACGTCCTGGTGTTCTTGCACCAGGCTGGCTTGTCTCCCTGGAAGGACAGCAGACAGGTGAAGCATGTAGCCCCATTGACCACCTACATGCTGCCCAAAGTCCCTGTGATCAAAATGGAAGCCCTACAGGTAATAACAACACCACTTATTAATTACTATTCTGAATTTCATAGATAGTATATTTTCTGTAATTTCTTATGTAAATCTCTGTGTCATTTTGTAGAAATAGACATAGAAATTGCTATTCTATATTATTACCGTACGCATATTACCATATTGGTAATGCTATGTTTGTATTGTAACATGATTATTATAGGAACTAATTAAAGCAGGAGTAACAGACAGTTACTGTAATATGGACCCCTACTTCAGGGATAAATGACACTTATATGTACTATGCCAAGACTTAAAGAGGGTATTGTAATTTACTATAATTGCAAAAGGAAAAGGGATAATATATGCACAGTTTGTAATTACTGTTGTAAACAGTGCCTGGTGATTGTACTGTATCAGCATGCAGATGTGCTCTTTGTTTTCTGTACTGTTTGTCCCTTACTGGACTCTGTATTGTATGCCCCTCACTGGACTCTGTACTGTATGCCCCTCACTGTATGTATTTTAAATCACAGCTGGAGGAGCAGCAGAAGCAGGATGATTCAGCTGCAAATGGGAGGCCTGTTTCACACTGGCGCTCACGTCTCACCTTTAACGTGGTAGCAGAGGACTTCTCCTTTGACCAGGGGGCCCTGCCCAGTGATGTCCAGCGCTACCTGAGAGTGTATGGGACTGTAATTTGTTTTTCCTTATGCACACATTGTAATTAGGGTTGGGGTTATGGGTTGTTGGGGGTTATGGATTGGCTACTGAACAGGAAAAGTGTAAAACTGTACTGAAACATGACAAGATCAAACTGGTGTCTGCCTGAAGTGCAGAGTGAGATCCTTGACTCGGGGCTGTGCCTTTAGCTTACTGTGCCTGAGAGTCTGTCTGCGGTACACATTTGCTTTTGTCCTGATGAAGTAATGTTGCCTTAAGTCTGCTATGGTTCTTCTGGAGCCTGCTGCATCAGTGCCCTCTAGCTACTCACCAGACAACTGCAGGTTACTCCATGCTGTCAGTGAGAGATGATGCTATCTCTCATGAAGTGCATTACACTGTTCTGGCTCATTGGTAAGAGTATTGGGTGAGGGCACAGTCTACAGCTGCATTATCCCCTGCATGTGTGTGGGTATCACGGTGGTAACAGAAGAGCAAAGAATTGTCAGTTGGATGGAGACCAGGCAGTGAACCAATTTCCATTTATTCCTTGCATTTTGTAGATTTCAGGATGGAAAAAAGATGGTTTACCTTCCTCTTCTCTTCATCAATGAGCTCAGAAACAGGGTGAAGGATTTAATGGTATGTATAGTATTCAGACTCTGATATGCTTGGGATATGCTTGGGGCTGCCGAGTTAATAAAATGGAGTTGACTGTCTAAGAATTAATGCACAGTAATGCAAAGACACAGTAAGGAAACGCACACTGGGAATTGAATTCCTGTAAAAACGTGTCTTGCAGGAAATAAACAGCACGACAGCCGACCTGCCCCTGACAATATCGTACGACAGCATCTCCCTGGGAAAGCTCCGCTTCTGGATTCATATGCAGGATGCTATCCACTCCCTGGGGTACTTCGGTAGGGTTAAGATAATTAAACCAAACAGTTTTTGTGTATTACTCTCACATCCAAATTAGGATTCTACACCAAGGGAAACCCCAGTTTTAAGCAGTGGAATTATTTATTTGGAATTCTTTTATGTTTCTGTATCTAGCTCCACGCCATTCATGTCGTATCTCATGCACCCCCTAGAATGCATTTCACCATTCTCTCGACACCTCTCTGTGTGTCTCAGGCTAAAATAACTGTGCCTTATACAGACTGGAGAGAGGCGACTAGTGTTAAGGAATTACTTGGAAAACTTCTCTCTCAAAGTATAAATTGAGAATTGTATATAAACCTTGTTATAGGGATTCTGTTCTGATTATTTCTAATTCACTGGAGAAAAAAAAAGTTCTGGCCACTGTAAGTGAAGATTTGGAATAGTATGTCTGGTATGTGACATGAGAAAAATCTGATTCGTGTTTTAAGGTTCAAGGTTTTATATTCATGTTTTTGGATTATTATTTTAAGGCTTCACTGAAAAGGATACAGATGAAATCAAAAGAATCTTTGTGGACACCAACCTGTATTTCTTAGCACTGACAGTTTTGGTGGCTGCTTTTCATGTAAGTGCTTCTTATTTTATTTCACTTGAAGTGATGTTCTGACTGAATGTGAATGAATCCAGATATGTGCCTTTGATTCATATTAATTTTAACATTTAATATATGCCGCTGTGACAGGCTGGTCAGGAGATCTGCCAAGTAAATACATATTTACTTTTACTTAAGCCCAACTTACTTAATAAGTGTATCATTCATAATAGTAATACTGCAGCAACAACAACTGTAATAAACATTTGCATTTTGTAGCTCCTTTTGGACTATCTGGCCTTTAAGAATGACATCAGCTTTTGGAAAAAGAATACGATGGTGGGAATGTCCAGTAAAGCAGGTAACAGAACACATGAATCTTCTACAGTAAAGAACCATGCTAACGGTTAGCTCCACCTCATGAACTGATAATGGCAGGAGATCGGTTGCCAATTCTGACGCAAGTATTTACCTTGCTAGCTTGGGAGTATGACTGAAAATGTAATGGATGCATCTGGATGAGTTTATGTGAAATGGTTCACTTTGGAATGACCAAGAAGTGATTGATACATGGCACGTCAAGTGGTATTCTTGTTTTCACTTCATTTTGTTCTCTGTTTCAGTCCTTTGGAGGTGCTTTGGTACCATTGTGATCTTCCTCTTCCTCCTTGAAGGACAAACCAACCTGCTAGTGCTCATCCCTGCAGGCGTGGGCTCTGTGATTGAGGTATGCAGCTGTTTCACCTGCTGTTTTGTGCCAAAGTCCTTGTTGTTGTTTGTGCACTTGATGTATCCAGCCACAATGTCACAAAAATGAGTGCCTTGACTCCAAAATTAAAAAATAAGTAAAGCTCACCGTGAGTATGTATTATTCTAAATTGCAGTTAGAACCTGCTATATTTTAGCTTGAAAGCAGAATTGTCACATTTCTGCATTTTTTCATTCTGTTTATTGGGACAGCAGACAATTTATGGCATTCAATTTTACCTACCCTTACTATAGCTTAACTAGGAATTTCAGATTGGTTCTCCCTGGAAAACTACATTTGAAGACTACAGCAGCATTGGAAAATCTTCATACTATGTACCCTCAGTGCAATGGTCCGTAGACTTTACAACAGGCGTCCTTAACCAGAAAGGGCCAGTGTGGGTGCAGACTATTATCTCAACCTGGCAGTAACACACCTGATTTTACAAATCAAGGTTAGCAAAGACTCAAATGGTTGATTATAGGTTATAGGTGTGCTACTGCTTGGTTGGAACAAGGTCTGCACTCACATGCCCCTTTTTGGATAAGATTACTCTAGTCTTTCTACAGGCGGCACGGATGGTGCAGTGGGCCGGGGCCTCTCTGTGCGGAGTTTGCATGTTCTCCCCGTGTCTGCGTGGGTTTCCTCCGGGTACTCCGGTTTCCTCCCACAGTCCAAAGACATGCATGTTCGGCTGATTGGAGAGTGTAAATTGCCTGTAGGTATGAGTGTGTGAGTGAATGGTGTGGGTGCCCTGTGATGGACTGGCGACCTGTCCAGGGTGTATTCCTGCCTTTCGCAGGGATAGGCTCCAGCCCCCCTGCGACCCTGTTCAGGATAAGCGGGTTCAGATAATGGATGGATGGATGGATAGTCTTTCTACATGTTTTGGGGACTAGGAGCTCCACACTTATTACGCTGTGCCTTGAGCAGCCATGTACTGTACGTATTTCATCCTGGTTTGTCACCTTATATCCTGCTCATGCTGCATCCTCTCTGTAGGTCTGGAAGGTCATGAAGGCCTACCGGATTCAGGTTCTGTGGTCTGGCATGAAGCCAATTTTCCTAGTAAGTATGTCCATCATCTGAATGATTCAAGTCGTGAATATTCAGGTTTTAAATATATGTGCAGATTTGTATTGGGAGTATGTGCTGTTTATAATATGTATTAATCTACAGTTGAGGAATGAAAGCTCATTGACAAATCCACTAATTCTAAAAGAGCAGCTGTTCAGTACGGCACAGAGAAGTGTTTCACACTGCTTTTGATAGCTACATGGCAGTTTTATAACCAGAAGTTATCTTGCAGAGGGTTTTGTTGGTTTACCTTTTGGGCAATGTATGTCAACTGAATTTCCACTGCATATACCCAGCTGTATAACAGAACAAAATATGAACCATAAACTGTCCCTGGAACGGGGCCTCGGTGATGGTGTGAAAGATTAGGGGAGGATAGTAATGGCAATGTTTCTTCCACAGTTTGGAGGCTCCAGTGAATCAGATAAAAAAACGGAAGAATATGAAGCTCAGGTTAGTTCACAGGATGTTTTAGAAGCTGTACTATGTGCATAATGATTCACACTATGACCTAGTTTTTACTCCCTCCATAAAGAAATAAGATGTCATTCAGGTGTTCTAAACCAGTTGTTCCTGCGTTCCAGGCTATGAAGTACGTGTCCTTCTTGCTATACCCACTGTGCTTTGGAGGAGCCATGTACTCCTTGATATATGTAAAATATAAAAGGTAAGACAAAATTATATTTTATGTTTATCACATACAGTGGTGTGAAAAAGTGTTTGCCCCCTTCCTGATTTCTCATTTTTTTTGCATGTTTGTCACACTTAAATGTTTCAGATCATCAAACAAATTTAAATATTAGTCAAAGACAACACAAGTAAACACAAAATGCAGTTTTTAAATGAAGGTTTTTATTATTGAGGGTAATTGAGATCTATCAGTCTGGAAAAGGTTATAAAGCCATTTCTAAAGCTTTGGGACTCCAGCGAACCACTGTGAGAGCCATTATCCACAAATGGCAAAAACATGGAACAGTGGTGAACCTTCCCAGGAGTGGCCGGTCGACCAAAATTACCCCAAGAGCGCAGCGACGACTCATCCAAGAGGTCACAAAAGACCCCACAACAACATCCAAAGAACTGCAGGCCTCACTTGCCTCAGTTAAGGTCAGTGTTCATGACTCCACCATAAGAAAGAGACTGGGCAAAAATGGCCTGCATGGCAGAGTTCCAAGACGAAAACCACTGCTGAGCAAAAAGAACATTAAGGCTTGTCTCAATTTTGCCAGAAAACATCTTGATGATCCCCAAGACTTTTGGGAAAATACTCTGTGGTCTGACGAGACAAAAGTTGAACTTTTTGGAAGGAGTGTGTCCCATTACATCTGGCATAAAAGTAACACCGCATTTAAAAAAATGAACATCATACCAACAGTAAAATATGGTGGTGGTGGTAGTGTGATGGTCTGGAGCTGTTTTGCTGCTTCAGGACCTGGAAGACTTGCTGTGATAAATGGAACCATGAATTCTGCTGTCTACCAAAAAATCCTGAAGGAGAATGTCCGGCCATCTGTTTGTGACCTCAAGCTGAAGCGAACTTGGGTTCTGCAGCAGGACAATGATCCAAAACACACCAGCATGTCCACCTCTGAATGGCTGAAGAAAAACAAAATGAAGACTTCAGTCAAAGTCCTGACCTGAATCCTATTGAGATGCTGTGGCATGACCTTAAAAAGGCGGTTCATGATCGAAAACCCTCCAATGGGGCTGAATTACAACAATTCTGCAAAGATGAGTGGGCCAAAATTCCTCCACAGCGCTGTAAGAGACTCATTGTAAGTTATCGCAAACGCTTGATTGCAGTTGTTGCTGCTAAGGGTGGCCCAACCAGTTATTAGGTTTAGGGGGCAATCACGCAGGGCCATGTAGGTTTGGATTTTTTTTCTCCCTTAATAATAAAAACCTTCATTTATAAACTGCATTTTGTGTTTACTTGTGTTGTCTTTGACTAATATTTAAATTTGTTTGATGATCTGAAACATTTAAGTGTGACAAACATGCAAAAAAATAAGAAATCAGGAAGGGGGCAAAAATTTTTTCACACCACTGTAGTTTACAGTATAATGGTCTCTTTTCCTCATATGATTTTAATAGTTTCCGCTTTACCTTTTCACAGTTGGTACTCGTGGTTAATCAACAGTCTGGTTATTGGTAAGAATGGCTACCTTAGTGTACATTTCCCACAACATTTCCCCCTTGTTTATACATTTGGACTTGGAGCTTAGCACAGCATGTAGGTCTAGAGTTGGAACCAAATACTCTATATGAATAATTAAGATGTAAGGTTCTATATTAATTCTAAAGACACTCGACTCTTATCTCATCTTTAAGAAATTCAATTTGTAAATGCCTCCTTATGGTGTTTCTTACAGATTAATGAGAAATGGTTAGATTGAATGCCCAACCAGACAACGAATTGTATCAAACATGTAAATACTGCTCTCTCTTTCATTTGATAGGAACGTATGCTTTTGGATTCCTCTTTGTTATACCTCAGCTTTTTGTAAATTATAAGGTTGGTACAATCAAAAAATACAATTGTCACATGGCACTCATTCTGCCAAATTGAAATATCACCAGTGGAAGATTATTTTCTTATCTCTATGTGTTTTCCATTTTTATTCCCACAGTTAAAATCAGTGGCACATTTACCCTGGAAGGCATTACAGTATAAAGTATGTTTTTTTTCATATCATGTTTAAACTTATCCTCCTAACACTTGCCAATTCATTTTGTTCCCTGCTCTAGGGGACATGAGTCTCTGGTCTCAATCTCAAGAATCATATACACTCAGTGGCCACTTTATTAGGTAGACCTGTACACCAGCTTGTTAATGCAAATATTTAATCAGCCAATCATGTGGCAGCAACTAAATGCAATTAAACTAAAAGCATGCAACTAAAAGCATGCAGACGTGGTCAAGAGGTACAGCTGTTTTTCAAACCAAGTGTCAGAATATGGAAGAAATGTGATCTAATTGACTTTAACCATGGAATGATTGTTGGTTCCAGACCGGGTGGTTTGAGCAGTGTTCATTGCTTGAGTGACCCCTGTTGTGCCTGTGGCATGCACATATGTTCGGGTCTCCTCTGCCCCTGTTTGCATGTTCACAGCTTGTGAATTGACGTAGCTGGCTAGCACTGTGTGTTTCGGAGGAAGAACTCAGGTTGTCTTCATACTCCTGAGCTGGCTACAGGGGCCATATAGCCTATGAGAACGCTAATACTTTGAAATGACAAAACAAAGATTCAAGAATGCAGCAGGTGTTGTGTCTCAAAATACTATACCTAACATAATTTTAGAGTTGGCATTCATGACTGTAATGATTTATCACTCAACAGGCATTCAATATCTTCATTGATGACATCTTTGGCTTCATCATCACCATGCCAACCACCCACTGGCTGGCCTGCTTTAGGGATGATTTAGTTTTCCTAATTTTCCTGTACCAGCGATGGTGAGTCACTATGCAAAGCAACCCCACGTTCTAATGGCAAATGGAAACACAAGACATTTGACTTTCATATTCAGTAGAGTTACAGTAGATGTCCCATGGCAAATAAATTAACCACTTTGCCTGTCAGGCATGATAAGCAGCATGAAATATGTTTTCACTTTATTTATTTTGATAGTTTGGAATATTCAAATTTGATTCGCATAAACCGTAAAACAAAAAATAATATTTTTACATAAAACATGAAAAAGGACTTGGAACTTGAAGGCTTCAGGTTTACTTCACTGGTAGCTGACAGTTGTTAGTGTTAAACCCTTGAGTTAGGCACTTGCCCTCGAATGAGTCTTGAACTGCATGAATATACGATAATGGGCAAAAATTGGTTAAATGTAAGCTCAAGTTTCCATGGATATACCAACCAAATACACATTACATAGTTCTTCTGAAATAGCAGCTTGTCCTGAAATTGCATGTATCAGCACAATATGCCTGCTGTTTTGTGGATTGATTACCTATCCTCTTTCCCCAAAGGCTTTACCCAGTGGACAAGACCAGAGTAAACGAGCACAGAGTGTTGCACAGTCAGAAGTCCAAAGGAAAGGCCCATAAAGACTAACACTCTCCATATCCAATCAGCCAGGAGAGGAATGTAGAGAAAAAACTAATCAGTGACTGCCTAGGATGCTGATTCCAGCAGAGGGACATTTGAAGGCTTATGTAACATGAAGCTGGTTGATGGGCCGGTTGAGAAAAATCTTCCACAACCAGCTGCAAGATTTTACTTGAATTGAAAAATTTGCCTTTTATTAAATACTCTGGCAGGATTTTTGCACGTGTTTTCCAAACACCAGAAAGAACAATTCTGTCCATCAACTGACTGCTGATATTTGTATAGTAAGACTATAGTAGACTAGAGTGCTGATAATTTTTAGTAAACATACTGTATATTGCTGAAAGTCATTTTCAATTATGTATGTATTGAAATGATATTTCACTGAAATGTATGAAAATGCAAGCTTTTATTGATGAACTCTATGAGAATAATAAAATGTGTGCCACTTAAAGAGCATTACTTCAGCAACTGTTCTTTACACAGCACAGTAAAGAAAAATGACAAAACCCAAACTGTGGCAAGAAAGAAATACTGTAAACAGGACTGTTTTTTTAATATGGTTTTATAAACTGAATATACTGTGTTGCATTTGTTGAAGATGCTGAAAGGAATTCACAAGTGACATCTGTATCTAGGGGACGGTTTTAATTGGATGGGTGAGGTGATCATCTGGATTCTCAGCCCAGTTAAGCACCCTAGTCACTGGGCTATCAAGGAGATTTTGGGAAGAACTGATATGAAGGGTGATGAGATTCAGAGAATTTTGGAGAAAGGGTTTGGTAGGCGTGAGGCGCCAGGTAAATATAGAAAGGGTAAAGGTTTTTTGATGAATTGCGTTATATTCTCTTGATTTGTTAAGTAGTTGGCGGTAATGCACTAATCTTGGCTTGCCACATTAAAACTCAAAAAGAAGAAAAAAGACCCTGACTTTCTCATGAAACAAACCTTTTAATCTGACAGTGGGCACAGTTTAAAATTAGGCATTCATTGCTTTAAACATAAAATCCTGAAAATAAAATGGCTTCAGTCTTTGAACTGTATTTACTTTGCTCTCATCCTCCATGACGATGAAGTCACTATGACAGCTTTGAAAACATCTGCACTGTACACTCTGTGGTCTGCACCGTCTAAAGCATTCGTCATAGTCTGAAAATAACTCATCGGACAGCCGCCCAACCAAGCTACTGAAATAATGGCACCTTTTAATTATTTTATTTGCAGAATACTCCCTACACTGGGAACTGCGAAAATACTTTTTTTTTCAGAATTTTCCCTTCAAAAGGTGTGTTTGTAAATTAACATAAAATGATGTGGAATACAAAGTCCACAGAAAACAAAAAGTTTTGTTGCGATAATGTCATTAATATGTATCAAATTGCAGACATTTTACTATTTTTACAGCAATTCAAGTTTTCGCTGTGTAGCAGCGTCATGCACTAATGCAATGGCTCAGCATGAACGTGTCCCATTTGCTTCAGACTTGAAATAACACCAAGTCAATATGTGGAAAAATGAGATCAGTGTGAAATTGCAAGTGTCATTAGATACTGATGGACTCCTAAGCCTGAATTAATGTTTAAAAGCGTTAAGAGCTTTAAATCAGTCTGGGACCCATCTCTGATTTAATTATGAAGGAATTTAGTAAGCAAATAGTTTTGTGTCCAGATCAACCAAATGGCTGCTTTTCCTGGTGGGAAGGCAAGCTGAATGCCCTCATTAAGATAAGTCTAAGGTAAGTCTTCTTACTGATTGACACTTCACTGAAAGTAGTTATTGGTTCACTTGGGTCAGGAATACTGTCAAGACCCCCATCTTGACGACGTGTCTCAAAAACCTTGCATAAAACAAATCATTGAAATTGCCCATTTATCCTGATCGTGCGAGACTGCAAATCTCATTGCAGCTGGTCATTATTTATACAGAAAGGTCTTGGGAGCCATATAAACAGTCATAATAAATTTGCCATTTAGCAGATGCTCTTATCCAGAGTGATTTACATGGATTTGTTTCTTTTAAATGCATATTTAAATGCACTTATGCAGCTTGGCGTTTTCTGAAAGTGATTCAGGTTAACAACATTGCCCCTGGGTATAATGGTAGCATCCCCACTGGGAATTGTGACCCACAACCTTTGATTCATAAGCCCAGTCCCCTAACCACTATGCTACAATAGTAACACCATAGGCCTAATGGAAACATGCAGTCAGGTTTGTGGTGCACCCAATCCTTAACTGGACTTGTTTTCTGATGCCTTAACATGATCAATATGTGGTCTGAGTACAATGAAGACGTTCACGTTATTCAACTGGTATTCTGTGATATTAAATCATTTCTCACCAGCAGCCAGATATAACATCCATCCATCCATCCATTATCTTAACCCGCTTATCCTGAACAGGGTCGCAGGGAGGCTGGAGCCTATCCCAGCATACATTGGGCGAAAGGCAGGAATACACCCTGGACAGGTCACCAGTCCATCACAGGGCACACACACCATTCACTCACACATTCATACCTATGGGCAATTTAGACTCTCCAATCCGCCTAACCTGCATGTCTTTGGACTGTGGGAGGAAACCGGAGTTCCCGGAGGAAACCCACGCAGACACGGGGAGAACATGCAAACTCCGCACAGAGAGGCCCCGGCCGACGGGGCTTCGAACCCAGGACCTCCTTGCTGTGAGGCGGCAGTGCTACCCACTGCACCATCCGTGCCGCCCCAGATATAACATGTCTCACATTAATCTCACATGAAAGATGCCTTAATTACAGTATGCTGGAACTAAATTAATAACAGGGTGGTCAAGGAGCTGGACTTTAACCACAAGGATGAAAGCTTGGGCCTTATGTGCAATACCAGTGTATGCCACAGCAAGGCACTACAATAAAATCCAGCTGTTACCCAAATAAACAGATAACAAGGTAAATGTAAATGTGAATGCAAGCGCCAATTGACCATAGAGGACATTTGTTGCCTTACCTGTAACATGGGCACAGGTGCTGGAGCTCCTGCCCCAGATAGAGCTGCCTCAGGTCAGGGCCTTCAGTCTGAAGTCTCATTACGTTCAGGAACTATCCCTCCAGTCAGACAATATTCTCTAAAGAACCCTTTTTACAAAGATAGGATAATCATGTGCTGTCTAATCATACTGTAGTTTCACAAGGACTGATTTGATTACAAATGTTAATATTGTGTTCATTGTGGATTGTGTTAAATTAAGTCTAAGGAGAAGACTATGGTCGAATTAAAACATTTGCTTGCAGTTATTTGGTCGTCATAATAGGGAGGGCCGCAGTACTGAGTTTGGGAAGTTTCAATTAAAGATGCCCACATTGCTAGCCAAATGCAGACATGACATTTGCTGCACTCTTTTAGTATGTAAATGTTTAGTGTATGTCTCGGGTGATGCAATATGTGGCTAACACAGCTGATGGCATTATAGCTGCAGAAGAGGAAAATAAAGAGTTTTAAAAGTGAGATGGTGACATGAGCTTTGGGCTCTAAGTGTTTTTTCAGTACATCCTGAAAAAATAAAACAAACAAACAAACAAAAAAAGTGTAATTTGGGCTCTCCCATTCACTACATATGAATATCTGCATCATAGCCTCCCACAGGTTTCTGATGTAACTTAACTTAAAATGAATGCATTAGAGCCCAAAGCATGTACAGTGGAAGCATACAAGGCAACATTTCACCATTGTTTTACACATCTGTGCTGATAAAATGGCCTGGCTAATAGTACATTTTGTACTGGGATTATAATCGAGAACTGCCTGGTCACTGAAAATGGATGTTCTTTAACATCTGATTTTAGAAACTCAAAATGGCAAATTAAGTGTATATGGAAATATGTACAGTGTACTGTATGATCTCTATATACAGTATGTAACCATTTGAACTTTCACAGCAAAATACTTGGGGGATAGGCAATTACAGCAGACATGAGCAACAACCTTTTAATCCATCAAGGAACTGTACAGGTCATATTCTTCCTGAGAATTGTTTTCCTCAAAAGCAGAGGGATGAGTACTGTACATATAGACATAGAACATGGAAGGGAGGATCTGTCCCTTTAGACCTGCGCAAACGCAGAGAAACATGGAAGAGGAGGGTACAATTGTGTTTAAAAAAAGAAAAAAAGCATTTAGAATTTTTTTACATTGGCAGACAAACTGACCCCACACACTCCAGAGAATGGTACATAGGATGGGGCCTTCCAGAAAACAAAAACCCTTCACTTAAGTTTCCTATATGAACAAAAACTGGCACAACATTTCTGTATATATATATTTATATAAAAAAAATAAATACTAGTTCTTCCGTCAGGGAAATTTTATTCATTGCTTAAGTTTCTTTGTCCGTTTAGGATCCTCCTTTGAATGCCAGTGAGATAGGCATTGTGATTGTGCTAAAGTGAAGTGCTAAAGGAGAGAGTATGTCTCGTGCTTGTGAAGGGTAAAAACCTTTGGATTTCCCATAAGTCACTGCTGCATTAGCCGGGAGGCCCCAGCTGCTGTCTTCAACGCTCTCGGCTCGTACTTTGGGGGTTATTGCTCCACCTCACAATCCAATCAGCCCGAAACAGCGTGCGCTCACACACACACATACATTCACAATCACACTCGCACGCAGTAAGGCTCAGCCAAAAAAGAAAAAAAACGGGACACACAACACAAGCGTCTGTAACTGAAGCTCACAAGCTCCTGGCTGGGTCTGAATGCGGGAGGCCAATGTTCCAGGAAGGATAGTGACCGGGGGAGTGGACTCTCCTCTCCAGGGCATGGAGCAGGTGCGGTCAGCAGGTGTGTGCTCTGGGTGTGGCCTGCTGAAAGCTCGGTCCGACTGAACAGAGCGCCCCCCCCCTCCCCGCCTCCCGCCTGCCGTTGCCTGGGCTAGTGTGGCCAGGGCTGGCCCATCATCTTGATCCGGGCCTGGTCGATGACGTCCAGCAGGTTCTTGGCATCCACAGCCAGCGCGTGCGCTGCGGTCAGCATCTGCTTCTTATAGTCCATCTGCAGGCTGGTCATGACGTACTGCTGAGCCAGCTTCATCTTCCCGATGAGCTCCGCCAGGTCAGAGTTCAGCAGCTTCTGGGACATCTCCACCTGCAGGACGACACGGTTACTGCACCTGACGCAGGTACATTCCTTCACATGGACCCTGAACAGAGAACTCAGGCTTCACTATTGCAATAAAAAAGTTGTACTTGATACGGTGGCAACCCTTATCAAGTATAAGCCAATGAAAACTGCTCGCCACAGCAAAAAGAAACATGACCGTTCAAATTTTTTTTTAAACATATGGTAGTTTCACCCAATGGTTTATGATGACTCATTGCCATAAGATATGACAAAATTGTTATATAATGTAAAACTTTCATATAGTCCACTTCAAACAAAATTATACAGAACAATACCGCAATTATTCAAGACATGCAAGGTGTTAAGGAAATAAGAATCAGTTAAAGGTGTAATGCCGTCTGAAATGGGGTGCTTTGTGAATTATTTTTAAAGGTGAAATAGCATTTTTCTCCCCCATTTCTTGGTCAAGGGGCCACCTCAGGCAGGACATTTCAGTGCCTTCTGCTCACCTCTCTGTGTGAGCTGGCTGGCAGGGTAGGTATGGTTTCATCTACTGTGGCCAGAAGTGTCCTCAATGCCAGACCCACATCCTGAAACCAGACAATAATTAAGCAAGCATGCACCGACAACAAACACCAACCAGCCACCGGGCCATTGTCATTCTCTCTATCCCTTTCTTCTTATTATTCGCCCTCTCACTCTCTCTCAGACACACACACACACACACACACACACACACAACCCCTCTCCCTTGCCCTCTTTCCCGTCCACCCCCCTCTCTCCCTCGTTGTTTTCTCTCATACCTTCACCATTGGCACATACTCCTCAGGGGCTGCAGGCTGGATTCTGCTGGACATCTCAATGACGGCCTTCACCAGTCCGGTCACATTCTCGTACACCCTGTCGTTGGAGCGGTCCAGGTTAGCAGTGGGGGGCGGGCTGATCTCCTGGGGCTGGATCTGAGTAAAGTGGGCAGACTTGTTTATCAGACTGCAGGCTAGGTCTTCACATCACTGACACACATTGAATGTCACCACTACAAAAAAGTACTCCAAAGTCACTTTGGATTAAGTATGCACATAATGTAACCACATTCCATTCATAAGAAAATGCTGCAGGAATTCAATTTTTTCTACCAGCAGATGGAGCCATTGGCTTTCCCTTCAAGTCAGACCAAACTCGAACGAGCATTATTTTGAAATGGTTTCTAAATTTCATAAAAATAGCGTAATTTTAACATATTCACTCATTTAACCAGTGACAAAAATAAATTGAATTGCATTTTCCGATTTCCCTAAAATGAATGTTGTTTTTGTGTCACCCATCACAGTTTTAACATTTCTGTTTACACAGCTTATGTCACACTCAGTCAAGAACATAAACTACAATATTCTCTGAATTTGATTATTTTGTAATAAATACACAGATATGAATGGCCTGTCGGATGAGTGCTGGAGAAGCAACCCCTGCTGCTGAACAAGGGGACGAAGCCCTGCTACAAACACAGCAGAGATCAGGAGTACTTCACTTACAACACCTAACACCAGCACTACTGATGACGACTACAGTCCCCAGCACACCACTCACAAACTGGCGAGAGAAGTGGGCAGTCTCAGGCTGCAAAAACTCCACCCCCACTGAGGTGAGTATCAGCCTCTACCTTTCTGTTGAACATCTTACTACTTTTAATTAATTCACACTGGTCTATTCATTTCCAGTTTAACCACAAACAGATGCAGGTTGAAGAAGGGACAAGGTTCCAGTTCCCAAGGACAGTATAAATTACCACAACAGGCACAATCTGCAGCACCTTTCTTTACTTTAGAAATAATTAGAACAAAGCTTACAGGCACTCTGATGCAGGGTGACTTACATTTCAATTATTCATGTATTCATTTATGAAGCTGGATATTAACCGAAGCAGTTCAGGTTAAGTACCTTGTTTAAGGCTACTAACAGGAAGTCCTTCTTAGGACCTAACCCTGCAGCCTTCTACTCACAAGCCCAGTCCCCACAGCGGTTTACCCTCAGGGCTGCACCACGGCCATCATGAGATGCCAATGTGACCTCTGTGTGACCCTGACAGGCTGACTGATACAGTACACATTACACAGTACACATGAGGGGGCAAACGCACATTCACAAATAGACAGGCACACACACACACACACACACACATACATTTGCACAGTCAAAGACACTTTCCCACACACACAAGAACATTCACACACATGAGCACACACATGGTTCTTACCCTCCAGGGCTAGATGAATGAGGAGGAGGTACAGTAGAAAGGGGGGTGGACACAGGTCACAAAAACAGAAGAGGGAGAAATGATTACTGCTAAAAAAATGAAAAATATCCACAGCACAAGTGAGCGAGCAGCACATCTACTGTACAGCATGGCCATGCACATGCCTGTTACTGCTGGGTACGTAGCTTCAGCACAAGACTGCTTCCCAAATGTTAATGAAGACGGAAAGCGGGAATTGTAAATGGTGGAAAAACACAATTGCTTTGAAAGTGCCTGGCATATGACCATATTGACCTCTACGTGGTCAATGTTTAGTTTTGGAACATTCTGAACGATACTGTAAGAAATTGTATTGCCTCTCCAATCTCACCATTATATAAATGGGCTACTTCAAGAAACCACAACACACTACAAAAGTACCTCACTGTACTCTCATTTCTCAATTCTTAACTGCACATTGCATGATGACTCGAAATAACTAAAAAGTGATTCCTTGGCCTATGTCACAGTGAGGTCACGAACGCTTAAAACTGACTGAAATGTGGTTTCCTCTGGCCTAATCCAGCCAAACAAATATTTTCCAACCAAATTAAAACCAGCACACAACAAAAATAAATGGGTGGAGCAACCATGTTTTACTACTGAAGGTCAAAGAGGTGATGGATTGAAATATAGTGTTCCACATTTCTCCAGGATTCCTCAAAACTGAGTAACTGAGCCTGGGAAGTGTGACTACTGGGAAAGAGAACAGGGAGTCCCTAAAATCGAGCTGCTGCAATGGTCTCACAGAGACCCCCATTCCCAGGATAGTGATGTGATTCAACTGTGCTGATGTCAGCTGTGGCTGGCAGTGCCACATTGGGGTGCATAATCAGCTTTCACATTGTAGGTGGTGGATGAGGGAGATGGTTTCAGGAACTCCAAACCTCATTGTTTACAAGACATGCCTCTGCTTGAAAAGGAGCCTGTAAGGGACTCAACAGATACCGTAAATGCCAGTTATGTACAGCATATGAAAGGAAGAGCCGATATGTCCGACAGTTCAGAAACACTCTTCAGAAGGCAGGAGTGGACATGTCTGTGACTACTGTCAACAGAAGACTTCACAAACAAAACTACAATTGCAATTTGTTTGCTGCAACAGGATATTCACTTGTATCAGAGTGATGGCAAGAGTAAAGTGTGGCCCAAGATCCAAAGCACCCCCTTCATCTGTGAAACACGGTGGTCAAAGTGTTATGGTGTGGGAATGTATGGTTGCGGTACTGGCTCACTTGACTTGATCAATGATTTAACTACTCCAGGATCATCTTATCTACTTAAGTTCAACCAAATCCCTCCAAACTCATTGAATGGCATTTCATCCTACAACACGGCAATGATCCCAAACATACTACTAAAGTAACAAAGGAGTTTTCAAAGCCAAAATATGGAAAATTCTTGACTGGCCAAGTCAGTCACCAAAACTGAATTCTGCTGAACATGCATTTCTCATGCTTTTCAGATAACTTTAGGCAACAAGCAGGAGCTAAAGCTAGCTGCAGTACAGTCCTGGCAGAGAAAGACCAGAGAAGATCCGGGTCATAACATTAAAACGTCCGAAACATAGTGCCCTGAAATGAAGGGACTATGTACAGAACAAAAAGTGCTCTAACTTCAACATGGTGAAACCAAAGTGCATAAAAATACACACATCGCCCACAATACCATATAGCAGGAAATATCTCTCAAGGGAAATACCACTCAAAGCAACACGATTTGGTCTACTGCCTCTCAATGTAATTGTTTAAAAGAAACACAACAAGATCACTGTGAAAATACTACTCCCCATATCTTTAGCATAACATTCTAAGCATCGAGAGCAGTTGAATGACCGGGTTTTCAGTCAACACTAAACGATTAAGACCAAAAACCATAAAAAACTGTAAATAACTCAAATAAAAATGTCTGGACACAGCATGTATCCTTGGAATATTTTTTCTTGTGTTTACACATCAATTCTTTGTTTGTAAAAGCTCACTGAGAGTGAAAAAGTGAAGGAAAGAGCACAGCCACACTGCTCCAGCACCAGCATAGCACCTCGCAGCTTAACAGACCCATGGATACTTCATGCACTGAAGTGCTTTTAAGCTTATTTCTGCTCAGTGGTTAACCCCACATTGCGTCTTCCACAAACAGCACAACCCCTCAGCCCACAGCCAGGCCCATGTGCAGGGAGTAGTTGATACCTTCACTCCTTCATTGTAGCTGTCCACATGGGGCATGCAGGCTGCCCCAGGCCGTGGAGGCTTCTTCGGTGGGGCTGCATGTTCTGCCAACAAAAGAACGAGACAGGTTTGTCATTCCGGACGCATGAGACAAAAATATGTAATATCTGTATGCCCGTCTGGTGCGGAGGGCAACTACAGTATCATATGCCTATCCTGGGTAAGGAAAATGAAATGGACGGGAACAGCGAGTTGACTCAATTAGAATAGCAGATGATGTGGTCTGTGCCACTGCTTCTGTGCTGTGCGGATTTTGAGTTGGATTTCTTCTCTGAAAGATGAGCAGCTGGCAACAGTAAAGGCATTTTCCAGGCAAGAGCTTCATCTGCCGTTTGTCAGCAGCCAATCACAACATTAAATCTGAACAAATATTCAAGAGCAAACTGTGTCCTTATGGCTTAATACAAGACAGCTCCAGAAGTATAATGCAAGCTAGGCCTCCCTGTATTTTGACAAATGAATGTTAGATACTTCAAGTGCCTTGCACTAGGAGAGGCAAATCGTAGCTAATTCTAAAATGTAGAACTAGAGTGTAACTTAGCTCTTTTTAAGCCTGTGTCTTTAAGCAGCATACACTGTGTTTACCCTAAAGGGTGCTCATTTAACTGCCTTTCGCTCCTGCTCTGCAGTAAGAGGGGATGCGTAGGAGAACTAACTTTAAAACTATTTGAATTATTTTTCATAGTTAACAAGCATAAGCATAAGCACAAGCATAGGCTCACCCAGTATTTCGTTTTCGCTGGAATGCATTTAAATCTGAACTATAGTACCTTAGTATACATCAAATATGCACTATAAAAAAAGAGATGGTGTTACAAGATATTTTATTTTGTATTATATTTTTGTACAATATTTTAAGAAAATGAACTTAATACATAAATATTAGAGGACAAGAACAATAGAAAATAAAAAAAACAGGAACCTGTATTACACTCTTCTACTCACTACTAGTCACTTTCAATTTTATGAATAAGGTTGACAACCAAGTGCACAGTACACCAGCCAACAATCTAAAATAACAACACTGGCATGGCGCAATCTGTCCTTCCACCTCTCCAAAACCTCTGAAACAAAATGTTATGCAGATTAAATTTCTTTTCCCAAATGACATGTGTTTCCCAATCTACATTCACATTTTGTTCTAAAAGAGAGAACTAAATCTAACATTAATCTTTTTGATGATGAAAGAGACAGATATGTGTTTTAACATAAAACCAGTTAAGCCATCTGTTAGCGTAAAATAATTCCATGTGAAGTGTAAGAGGCAACGCTATCGCAGATACAACTATTAAAAAAGGAATCAGTAGCAAATTCTCAAGCCTTGGTTATAACTTACAAGTTATGTATCAACAAACACCTTCCCTTATCTTAGCTCACCAGACACCAGTGCATTCTTTGAGATTAACTTCATGGTAAATTACATTACATCACATTATTTATTTGCTTGGCAGAAGCGCCTACCCAGAATAGTTTGCAGAGTTTCAAGTAGACTCAAATGCACAGGCATGCTGTTGAAAAGGGGAGGGATATTCTGAGTGAAAAGATGTAGTGAGCCAAAACAAAGATCAGTTAAGATCTGGTTGAAACTTTGGTTTTGCACAATATGTCACCAACCTTCTGAAACATCAACAATGTGATGCTTCCATCAGTATTCAGGAGCTCAGTAAATATAATTAGTTGAAGGGCAGCAGAGCACAACAGAATGCTCCCAGGACCAGGGAAAACATCAATGTAATTCCCTCCCCTCTGGTTTGTCATGCTTATGTGGGTACTGGACGTGTGTATTTTACTTTAGCCGGTCATGCTTTTTTAACATATCCAATTACACAATTGGATGTTTACAGAAGTACTCAGTTTAAGCACTACGATGGCAGTGGCCCATTGGGGAATGAATCTGAACCTACTTGTTACAAGCCAAGTTTCTTAAGTTCACTGCTGCCCAAACATGCTGTAGCAGCCAGCGCTGGGAAAGAATGCAACGAGTGGGTTGAGGGGTCATGGCTGCAGCCACTGTCCCTTCCCCCGCCCAAGCAATCTGTCGTTCACAGAAGAGTGACCAGGGAACACATGAACAATGAAGGGTGTGAAAGGCTGTAATTTTGTGTGGTAAATCCGGCATCGGCTTTTTTACCTGGTCTGGTGACGGGCTGATATATGTGCTGGTTTCCTGTCTGCACACAAACAAACACAAAAACAGGCAATTAGCAGTACGCTTGTTTCCTGAATCCAACAATGTTTTTCTGTTGTTTTTTTCTTCATCTAAATGACACATGTTTAAAGACTCCTATGCCTCTGCACTGGTGTGGTCTTTCCATGAATACTTTAAGTTCCTAGAGGCAAAACTATATCTGCCTAGACCGCAGGGTAGACCACAGGAGGAGCAAAGCACAAAAAACACATGGTCTAAATCTCCCAGGAGACTTAGTCCTGTAGTACCCAACAGCCCCCAAACCCCACCCCAGCCCCATCACCACCATAATTTACAACTGAGGACACACTGTTTATGTAAAATACCATATCTAAATAAGTACTTCAAAGATGACACATATTTCAGTAAAAACTGCATTACACATCAGGCAGCTAGACTAGTGTTGAGAGGGTCATGTGAAAATGGCGACATGGGTCAAAGTTTCTTCATCCTCACTGCAGGCAGGCTTTGGACCTACTGCTACTGTATATGGTAGGGGTGTACAACTCCAGTCCCAAAGGGCAGGTCTGCGTACTAGTATTGGTTCCGACCAATTACCTTCATTTTACATTTCTGACAGCTCTATAAACTAAGATGGTTCACTTTGGTACTTGAGCATAGTATAATCGTTAGGATACACTTGTAGTGCGGTTGTAGCTGGTGTTTATTGCCAGATCAACATATGATTTAGCCAAGTAATTACATAATTAAGAGCAGAAGTTGGCAGAAAATTCTGAAAGGGATCAAATGTTGCTGTGCACCCCTGGTATATAGAAACCAAACCAACTACTGAAATAAACTTTCAAAAAAAGTGCAGTTTCTTTTGCCCTTTCTCCACTGGACAACTGAATTCAGAAGCTGTGCTTAAATAAGGAACCGATTCTGAAACGGTATACTGGTATAATGGTATACTGGGAGCGGGACTCTGAGACGGAGGATTTCTCAGTAGATTGAGCAAACAAGCTTGTGGGAATCCAGAATTAGTTGGCTCCTTATGTCGTTTTTATTTGACTGTTTAAACAGTTTAAATTGCATACAGTAAACAGGACTGTGGCAAAAAAGACTGACAAATCATAGGGTTTTGACGGAACACAAAAGTGAATGAAAATATGGCTGAAGCAATGAGTGACCAGCATACGGCTTGAAAGTGCCAACATCGAGACTGACTGGTGGAAGTGTTTTATGTTTCTATTCATTATAAGTATATTAAAAATAACACATTCAGTATAAAAATGACATATTTGATTTCCTATATTTTTGTGCTGGAATGTTTGCAACACACAAAGCCAATTTTAAATACAAAGCCGTGTTTATGTGTTTATGTTTCTTGGTAGAAAAAAGCCCACTTCAGCTAACTGAATGTACAGTTCACACATTTTAGAACAATAACAACTGAAAGCAAAAGGTATATGTTTCTTATATCTTTCTTTGAAGTCTTCTTCAGTGATCAGTACACTTTTCATCACCATCTCTTTCCCATACCTCCATTAGAGCAGAGGGACTGTATCTACTTGTGTAATTACGTTCAGAGACACAGTGATGCTGACACTGCTCTGCTGCTGACCGCTAACAGTTTAGCAAATTATCCGTTAAATGAGATCCGATGGCTAGAGACAGTGTGAACTGTGGCCACTGTATCCACTCTCCTGGTAATGGTGGCTGGGTTTGTGATTAGTTCTAATCCCATAAATCCATCCATCCATCCATCCATTATCTGAACCCGCTTATCCTGAACAGGGTCGCAGGGGGGCTGGAGCCTATCCCAGCATACATTGGGCGAAAGGCAGGAATACACCCTGGACAGGTCGCCTAATCCCATAAATGCTGAATGAAAATCATTTTAATGGTGGAGTCACGGCTGCCTTTACAAACAGCAGGGTTTAGCCTGTGACTGGGAAGCTCTCATTTCTTAGGGAATCTGAAATCAAGATGACAAACACCCTGCCATGAAAACATTAAATTCAATAAAGACATCACGACTCCATGCCAAGTGCTGTCAGAAAGCCGTTTAAACAAAAATATGCTGTATAATACCGGATAGATACTTTAAAACCACAACAGCCAGATCAAATAATTTGTTTAGCAGACAGGATCATATCCAAAGCCAGCCAGGGTTGTGTTTTCATACGGATGGATGGATGATATGCAGATCCAGAGTAGACACACTTATCACACAATACTGATGGTTCATCCTACTCACTATACCAGGTTAATCACACAAAGTAGGAAATAAGCTCTGGGTTCACTGTGTCTGCATATGAAATGAAGGGAAAACCAGTATTAATATTATTATTAATAATAATTCATACCGCTGCAAAATGTTCAAAGAGATACAATGACATTTGCCTTAATATCCACTCAAATCAACAATCCCTGACTGCGTTTAAAAATAAATCCTTTCTCATTTCAACATGCATTATTAATCATCTTGACCATCTCCATCTTTGCTGGCCAGAGTTTGCGCATTCTGGGCCAAATGAAAGCACCGCACTGACAGTAAGAACAGCACGTTCTTATTAAAAGCTGCCCTGCAGGACTCCCCTACTCATCCCCTTATTAAAAAACGTTTTAATAACCTAACCTTTTTTGTTTGATTCCTGCTAAGCATCAAACTGTCTTCCTCAAAGATCAAAGTGAATAGTCGCAAAAATGTATACACATACAATGTAAACAAAAACTGGGACAAAACTGACTGCTTGCTCAATGAAATAATACTATTTCAAACATCTGATAATGCACAGATATACAGTTATATCATCATAATAACTGATATCTAGTGTTAGAAACTGAGGTACAGTATACAAACTCCTGTAGGTAGACTCCTGATTCCAGTTTCAGTTTTCTTTCAAGCCTTTCCCGTTAACGTGTGTGGGTGCTTGTGTCTGTATGTGCCTGTATGTGTGAGTACACATTCCTCAGTGCCAATGACTAAATATGATATTTACAATTAGCTAAAATAATACATGCCTCAATGTCTGATATAAACTTTCTTCTCATGGACAGAAGAAAAACACATACAGCGTTCAGTTGTGGTTCAGTTGTGGTTTACACATTGCACATTGCACAGCGGGGCACTGTTACAGCTGTCATGTCAATTTCGGTTGCCTCATGGGTGGTAGATATCATCAGGAGATATGTAGTATTGTATATGCAAGACAGTGTGTGTGCCAGTGCATATGGGAGGGAGAGAGGGAGATAGGGAGAAAAGGCGAGAGGGAGAGAGGGATAAAGGGACATAGAAAAATAGGGAGAGAGAGATAGGGAGAGAGAGTGAGAAAGGGAGAGAGGGAGAGAGTGAGATAGAGGGAGAGAGGGAGAAAGTGAGAGAGGGAGAGAGGGAGAGAAAAAGAGAAGGAGAGAGAGTGAGAGAAGGGTGGGGGGAAAGGGGGAACAGAGCGGGGGGAACACTGAATAATTCCATCTGGAAAAACAAACTCACCGGCCCCTGGAGCATGCCATCATCCCGATCACTGCTGCCCCTGGAATTCCGAGACTCCGGCTTCTGTGGAGGAGAGAGGGGACTGAGCTGGCACATATCTCTACTACATGATAAGTGCAAATATATCCCATTTTACACACATACAAGCGCCTCCACTATCCCCCGAGGGTACAAAACCCATTCCCACACTGCCATTCACTACACCCTTTTCTTCTTACAACTCGTGATGAAAAGACACAATGAAAAGGCAAAACACCACCACTCCTACATTCAAACCACGATAGGGACCGCTTACCCTCAGTTAACTAGTAAATACGTTATGGGAAAGTGTGTAATATTTACAGTCCGAGATGTCTTGAGCACCTCGCTCATCCTTGTTTATTGGTTACGGAATCGCACTGCTGAGCCAGGGCACTCCACACTGTACAGCCCCGTGCTCTTATACATCCCCTCTCGCTCCCCCTCTCACTCTTTTCCCCTCTCTCTTTCTGTCTGCTTTGAAAGCCCCTCCTCTCTGTTGTCTGTACCAGTTTTGCGAAGCAGGAGGTGAAAAGCTGCATCCTCTGAGCCGGTCTCCAGCGAGTACTTCTGTGCCTCAGAGCGCGGACGGAGCGGAGGGAAAGTTCCATCAACAGGATGTTATGGCCGACACATTGAGTCCCGCTTCCTGCTAGCGGAAAGCTTATATATTCTTGGAGAACTCGCAGAGGGAGAACACCCAACCACGTTAACTCTGCCCCTCTCCCTCCCTCTTTCTTTATCCCGCCTCTGTCTCTCTCCCTCCCTAGCTCCCTCGCTCCCTCTAACATTTCCTCCTGTGTCTGCGCATGTTATGCAAAGTTGACCATACATGATTTCTTTCACGTTTAATAATAAATTATCAGGCTTTCACAGACTTAATTCATTCTGTAAGAATATCTATCCGTTTATCTAGTGTCATTGCTGGGGCCGTCAGATATTTCCCCATACCTGACTAATGCTAAACTTAATGTTTTGTTTCTCATAAAACTGAGCATTTATGAACACAGCTTTTTCACACTAAAATAAATACTAAAATGAAAACATACAAAATATGAGGGTGACCATTACGGTTTCCCCCCCCTCCAAGACAAAACAAAAACGAACCCCAAATATTTTTGGCCTTCTGAATACTGAGGGCAGGACAGAGGAAATACAGAGAGGCCCAGCAGTCAGCCATCTCTGACATAATGACAGTGAAACAGAAATAACTGACAGCCATTTCAGCTGACACACTCTGGGTGCGACATCTGCACACAATTACCATCCGAAGTGTTTTATTTTAGAGCACTTCACTCCTTGTGTGGCAGCAGGAATCAATAATGATAAACAATTTCAACAGCATGGTCTTGTTGTGGACGTCTTCATGACGTGAGATTCTTTTTAAAAAATTCACTTCACTTCATAATCGCAGTTACAAATATTATGCATAAATATTGTGTTCAGTTGCTCAATTTCATTTTCTGATTTTTGAAAATTGAAGCCTTCTTACTCATCGCTTTTAACTGACCACTGAAACAAAGCACTTGCAAAACCATGAACAAAAATAAAATGTAAAACATTTTACTGAAATTCAGTTTTTTTCTGCAATATTACCGCATCACTCATAGCATGAGGACACTGCAGAGTAAGGCTTAGCATAACATGAATTAAAATTATGATATCAGTTATGATACACTTTCCATTTGGGCAAGGTGTGGTATGCAATTGCCTGGTTTTATGGACATTATTGCACTAAACATTACTGCACATATTTAACCTTTAGCCTTAACCACGTCTACTTTTTAAGCCAATGAAACCCCACCTCTTTTGTGGCACAAGCACTGTCATTAATACATACCCCCGTATGACTGATAGTTATTCTGGGGATTATGTAACTTTTTCAAATTCCTTGTTTTCAGTCAAATTTACTCAAAATACCAAGTTGACTCTGAGTATCTCTTGGTTGTAGAGAGTTGTAACGGTTTGCTTCTGTGGTTTTAGTTCACGACTGGCTTTCAAAGATCAAGCATGAAACCAACATTACCAAGAAGGAATGGCCTGTGTTTCTGAGAAGGACCAGTGAGGAAAAATCCATCATACACAAATTCTGGCTTTGAGATTGAGTTTTTCAGAACTGAGGAGTTTCCGTCGTAGGTCCACATGCTGCTCACACACGGAGTGATTTACAGGTTTGTTTTGAAAACTGGTTACGGTAACTGTGACATTCTCTCATCATTCTTTCACACAGTAACAGTCCTGATTAAGGTTGGATAACTGAGAGCTTTTCAAATTATCACCACAGAGCCAGTATAACAGGAAATGCACACTTAAATTCACTTAACAAAAAGGGGATAGGGTTCATTTGATATTCCTTCAGGTTAGGTCATGGTGTTAAACTGCACGCCCAATGAAATAAGGTATCAAGGCAGATTCCTTGGCAGAACGGTCACCCGAGAGAGACACTGGAGTTTTGAGTCGTGATAGGAATAATAACCGGCGGGTGCAGGCAGTTGCGTGTTGGCAGGGGGGACGGGGTGAGGGGGTGAGGGGTGAGGGGGCGGGGTGAGGGGACGTTACCAGGAAGCGTTCCTCCTGTTCCAGCCAGCGCTGGTCCTCTTCCATCTGCAGCTGCTGCTGGAGAAGCCGCTCCTCCATTAGGTGGGAGGGGAGCGCCTGGCCCATCCCCCGCAGCTCCAATGGACCCGCCTCCTGTCACAGACAGGCAAACCTGGCCAGTCAGCGTTACGGGCCAGCCAATCAGAAACTCAGCTGGTGGGTCAGTACGCCACTCAGCCAGGAAACATATCTCTGACCTCATTCTCTGTCCATAGACAATCAGACAGCCGTTTCTGCCACACTCGACACAGGTAACTGCATCAGATCAGGAAGGAAGCCTCGTTGTGGAATGACACGTCATATCATGTCACTGCATGTTGTGTACTCTCACACAAACAGTTATCACTGTGACCAGTTAGTTATCTACATTTATTGAATGCTGCCTATAAGCTGGCAGCTGAGAGGCCTGAGTGCAGTGCAGTGCAGCTCACCTCCGCACCATGCGACCACGTGGGGTCCTGCGGCCGGTGGTGGGCCCAGGCGTCGTGGGGGTCCAGGAGAGAGGCCTGGGGTGGGTACGCTCCACTGGGGGCAGGGGCTAACCCATGGGGGCCGGGGTAGCCTGCCGCCTGGGCACAGGAGGAGGAAGAGCCCAAACAGAAGTTCAGTCTTTGTTTTCCAGTGAATAGCCATTGAAATATTTAATCTGCATATTTTCGAGAGGTTAAGATGCTGTATGCTCAAATATCTGCAGGACGTATTTATCTACAGGATTTATTCATGGTCATACATGATGAACGTTACGCATTATATAATATGCAGGTGAAGAGTGAGATGAAGGAGATCTTCACCGTTAGACATACTTATCCTCACTCAGCAGCTAATTAAGACAACTGATAACAGAATGCTTTCAAGAAGATATGCACAGTACTAAGTACTAAGTCATAAGGTTTGCAAACTTCACTACTGGCCCTTGAAAACATTTTACAGAAAGCAAAACTAATCAATATCTGGCAAAATAATTAAAAATATCTGAAACTGCCACTGCTACAGCAAGCACATTAAGTTTTAGCTTTTAGCTATTAAGTTTTAATATGGAATTTATTTTCTAGACTGAATGCCCTGGCTATACTGGCATTTATGCTCAGGGATTACATATACTTATCTCAATGTATGTAATCAAATCTCTATATGATTTAGGCATACATTTATACAAACTCAAATCTCTGGATGGACTATACGAAGATTAATATTCACTTAAATCTGCACAGGGTTAATGTTTTTCTAAATACAAATCTCCACAGAATCAAAGTAATGCTTAGAAACAGACAAATCACCAGAGTGCTTACAAAACAGCTGAAGGTATTTACAACTTGAAGCTTATATATGCACACATACGCCAGAATAGATTATTGTAAAGTTATATATTTAGCAATCCCAAGGGGTGGAGAACATTGGTTTTGTGGTTTTGTATACGGGTCAATAAAAGATAATTTGAGCCCTCCCTCTTTCAGATAAAATCCTTTTTAATGATAAAGAGAAAGTGTTGACCTGAAGGGGAAAACTGCAGAAGTGAATTTAACATGTGAGTGTTATGCAACGTGAGCTTTTCCAGCAGATGGAATGTCTCATTAACCATGCCAACACCTCTAAAAAGGCAACAGGAAATGCTTGCGTTTGGCACATTTTACAAGAGGCTGACGTTGTATTAAAAAGCCATTTCAGACTCATTGTCTTGGCAGTTCTGTCTAGCGTACTGTTGGAAGCAGACAGGTCACATTAAGCGCACATCCCAACTTGAGGAAGAAAGCCTTTCACACCCTCCAACATGAAGCTCATTGTTATTTGCTTTGTCTTACACAGCAAACACGAATGACGAAAGCCATTCTTGGGAAAAGACTGTGCAAGGATACATACAGTTACTACGATAGATTGTAAGAGGAAATGACTCATGGCTGTACCTGGTAGTGATTGTGCGGGCCCATGTGCTGTGGGCTGGGGAAGAATCCTTCACTGGAGCGGGGGCTGGGGTAGCCAGGTCTGCTGGGCTGGGGACAGGGAGTGATGGAGTCGCAATGTCAGACACATTTCTCTTACTGCTTTTGTCACTGACTCCAGAGATGTGGCTAGGATTGTAAAACCCCCACACACAACCAAGCAATTCACTTTTGTCAGATAATTTTTAAAACTGTTGAAAGCGGAGACAGAAAGAGATTAATAGAGCTATTAAATGAGGAACAGCGGGTTAAGTCTATCCGTTCCACACATTGCCAAATTGCCTTGGTGTTGGTTTGCTGTTTTTATGGAGTTTGGTAATAGACGGTTCAGAAAAGATCTTATTAACAGACAGAAAGAAGATGATCCAAAGCAAACAGTCGGCAATGATCTGTAAGATGTTTTACAATTTCAGGTTTAATTCATGACATTTGCCTGTTTTTCCCCGTTTAGAATAGTACACAACTGTTCATCCCATTGTTGCAACCTGTCTTCGAAAATGTGCAAAGTCAGCTGACTGCTTTTCCTCCCTCGTACTGAGCTGCCAAAGCTATTACTAAAGCACAGAATGTGCCTCGCTGCAGCTGGGACCAGCATATTTCATGAGTGATCAACCAGAGCAGTCACTGCTAAGCGATGAGCCAAAGTTAGCCTGCTGACATAAGCCCTCTCAGTCTGAGCAACGCTATAGCTATGATAGCATGCATGTGTGTCACCAGACAAGCCTCCCGGCCGCAGTCTGGATTCATGACTTTAATCCACTTTTCTACCATGGGGAGAACCTGTATTCTGCAACCTCTCACAAATAGCTTCTCCAGAGCAAACAACATGCTGTATAAAACATAAAGAATAAAAGAAGAGTGAAAAAGCAAAAACAGCACAGCAGGATTCTGATACATCTGCACAACAATATGCCATGAACAACCCCGAAAAATGCAGCGCTGCTGGTTTTTAACAGTCAGCAACTTCACAGATAGAAGACTGAAAAAGCACAAGCATAAACACTGAGAACAAATCGCTCTGGCAAAAGCAGCAATGGCATAAAGAATGTGGTCATATCAGAAGCTGACATACTTGTCTGCAGCCTGATCGTGTCCAGAGCCTGACCACCATAGCATGTGATCACCATCTAGTGGTCATGGAAGATGAGTGCATCTCTGTTCCAGCTAATCAGTGCTCAGCACACAATGAAATGGACAGCCAATAAAAGCCTCCAATTTGACCAGGGTCGCTCCAAGCCACACACTGCAAGGAAAGTTTGCCTACTCTCCCATCAGAGGGGGGTTCAGAGGTCTACTGTGGGTACTATCAGCAGGGTAGCAAGGGTGCAGACCACTGACAGACCACTGACAGTCACAGCAGGACTACACTGACATACAGGGTTCATGAAGGGACAGACAGCTGTGTCAGCTACAGTTAACACACATTCAATATGCATGCAGAATGACACAAACAGATGAATAAACAACCAAAGAAACTGGTAGAAAAGGACACATACTGAACAGAATCAGGGAGTCAGACAAACAGACAGACAGTCAGACAAGGCCAAGCCAACCACACAGAGCACAGAGGCAATAAAACAGTAGACAAAGAGAAACTCAGGAGCAGTGCATGGGGATGCACACACTCAGTATACAGTATGGGACAGGACACTGAACACTACAGGAAACTCAGCATGGTAGAGCACTCAGTAGGACACAAGACAGACGTACAGTGTGGGGGTCACAGGGGTCACTTGAAGTATGCAGAAGAGTGATAGAGTTCTCTCAGGCTTCCTTAGTTCAAGCAACAGCAGAATGAACACAGTGTTCAGTCCTGAGAACCGCATTACCGAAAACTGAAGAATAAAACCTTGAGGACCTTCACTAAAGTATTATGATTACAGGAGTCTGACCACTGTATTTGTTAATGGCGTGGCGTTTTGTGCAATGGTTACATTAGTACAAGAGTGACAGATATGAGACTCCTGTTAATGAAGGTAAGGAGAATAGCAGGAAGCTGGCTATGTTTTCACTCCACATTGAAAAAACACAGGAAAGCTTGCACCTTCATTACTTTGGAGAACTTCAAACACATGGTCTAATGATCATCTCATAACAGTCTTGTTATGGTTTTTAGTCCATGTTTGAAACTCACTGTTCCCTGTTCCCAAAGTAGTTGTTAACCCACTCATAACTCTTGGGATTCCACATTTTATGCCATAACACAGCCTTAGCCCCAAGGCTTCAAGAACAAGAACATCCATTTGTTTTTCCCATGCGCTAATCCCAATGTACAACCAAAGAAACAGGCAGCAGCAACACCAAGCTGCGCATTACACTGAAAGCCTTATTTGCTGAGCAGACACCCAGATACCACGTTACTTAGCTTACATTTTCCATGTTATGCGTTTATACAGGTGGATCCATTTACTGACGCAAAGCTGTTCTCCTCACCAAATTACCACACCGCCACCCTGTGGGGCAGCTGGCGCAGACAAGCAGCGACTGCGGGTAACATTCCAAAGTGAAGTCCTAAAAATATTGCCTGAATTTCCTCACCTAAGCCCTAAAAATTGTGATGGGCGAGGGATATATCGTGGCTATATATGTCATGGAATGTCACAGAGCAAAGGAGTCTGGGTAACTATCCTCACATCTCACAGTCGTAACCAATCAAATGTTATCTTATTTTATTGTATTGACAGCGTATTGGCTTTGGCAATATCGCTCCATTACTTTCAGGCTAATAAAGCTTGAACTGCATTGCTGCTTACTTTCGGGGGTGCCTCGTCAGTCCCCCTGGTATCCCAGGACACGGTGACCTGTCTTCTCATTTCTGTTCGGGCCCTCTCCTCTCGCTGGACTTTCTCCTCCTCAAGAATGGTGCTGTGAAACAGACGTTAGGATGAAGCCACTGAGGGCCAAACAAATGGGTTCTTGCAATGCCCACAACCGAAGCCAGTGCTTGAAACCGGCAGAATGTTTACATAATAGAAATGTTATTCAAGTGTAACTTTGGATAAACCGTCAAAGTTATACATGGGGCATCACACGATAATGGGAAAATCAGGATCAGGTTGACTCACTGGGCAATCTACAAATCATTTTAAAAAACAGTCAAACGTCTATGAAAGAAAGCATTTAATGAGTGAAATCCCTGAAGGAAGACGTTTGCCTGCTTTTAAGCTGTGCCAAACGCAAAACCGTAGCACAGAGTAAAGGGAGGACAGGATTGATTTCACACAAACAGGGCAGGGTCCTAAAATAACTCGCTCTTATCGGCAGCACCACGCTACCGAGCTTTACATCCTGGACCTTAAAGGTAGAAAAAGTGTCTCAGTAAACAGGATCTGTTACTGTGATTCTCTGCCTCTGGTACATGGGCGAATATCCACTTACACACTCCACAGATTATTCAGACGCCCGAGTGCGTGAAGCCATTTCCCTGACTGTAAAGCCTGCTGTAGCCGTCAAAAGAACCGTCCATTTATAGAAGCTCACAATGCCAGGAGGAGCAGCATGTCTGTGAATACATTACCTAGCACAGTTATCTGAACGTCAACACTATGGCCACCAGTTTCTGCTCTGCATGCAACTTTAACAATACCTGCAAGGCCCAAATCACAGGCTGATTGAGGGATATAGGTTTTCTGACATGACAGCATATGTCACATAGAACAAAGCTACAAAACCTCAGGACACAAGGACACATGGGGAGTTTTAACTGAGAAAACATGTGAACCCACACCCCCCCACCCCCCACCCCCCACCCCTCTAGCCCCACGGCATGTGTAACTCCCTGAGCAGGAGAGAAAGGGGGAGAGGGAGAGAGAGCTATTTCAGGAAACACCATTACTCCTGACAAGGCAGGAGCATGGCAGGGTTTGAGCTGCTCACCACTGAGAGATGCAAGGAGGAGGACCAGCTGTCCCTCTCATTCTCCAGCACAGACAAGCCTGATGTTCCCATTAACCACACATCTCCCTGAAGAGCCACTTTCTTAAAGTACGAAGGCATACTCTGACCACACCAATTCACTGGCAGAGAGTGGGTCCTTTCATTCAGTCTGACGAGTATTGATGAATTATTTTTGTTAGGTAATACTGTAGATAATTTCTTTCTTCACTGTTGTTTATTGAATTCCTAAGTTTAAGAAAACTCAATGAATGTTTTTACTTCAAGGGAAGATCCTTTACAAAATTAGTCAATTACTTTCATCAATAAACATGCACAATCAAATAATGAAACACCCTTCAGTCCTTTAAATCAAATAGCAATCAAATAAACCAACAGCCAACAACCCTAACTCTGTAAAGGAATACCTCAGCAATTAGGAGCTTGTTGTACTTTTAGTGGTCACACAAGACAATGCAAATATCCACACACACCACCCACACACCACCCACACACACACACACACACACACACACACACACTCACACTCAGAAATCCCCCCCCCATCTGCCCACACACACAAACTGAGAGGTATATTATCAGTGACCCAGCCAGACAGACAATAAAACCCTCAGCAAGACCCAATTACAGCAGGCCATAACTTACTTCAGACCGAGATCCAAGCCGTTACCAGAAAGAAGAGTAGAGAGAAGAGTGAGCCTTAGACTGATCCTTTCTGACGCTGCCCTTCTCCCTGCACTGTTAGCAGACTATTACGCTTGGCAGCTATGCACGCTATAAAAACCAGAGGCAGGCAGTGTTCACAGGGTCGGCCAGCGAGTGACACATGCAGTGGGCTGAGCCGCACAGACTGCCTACAGAGAGGCTCCGCCTCCAAATCGGAGAGACGCAAACGTTGTTTTGGCGGGGGGGGGCAATTCAAGCTGAGCTTCGGTACAGACAGAAGCATGGCCTCACTTTAGTGAGAGCTGTCCTGTTCCCTTTCTTTATATAGAGACACTCAACACTCACTCAACACTGCCGCCCTTCCCTGTTTAGGTCTGGCGTGAGTGACAGAGCGGCGTGCGTGCTGTGGACCCTGAGCGTTCCCCGCTGACACACGGCCAGCTTCACATGTCACACACGTCAGGGTCTGAGCCTCCCGCACGCAGCTGGGGTTACACACGCCGCGCAGATCACCTTTAATCCAGTCCTGAGATGCTACCGTTTAAACACGCGTCAGTTATGTGTGTACGTGCTTCCTAAGCAGGCGCCACTACGCAGGGGAGCTTTATTAAGCTAAATGGAAATTTACTGGTGCAATTCTGGCCAATTTATCTGCAGAATCCATGGCCCTCCAGAAATGTTACCAATTACAATAGTGAATTGTAGAACATTAGTCTGTTCATTATCGCATGGTCTTTTACTCATTGAACTACCTTACATAAACTCTCTCTCTCTCTCTCTCTCTCTCTCTCTCTCACAAACTCAGTCATCCATTTTGTGCAGTATTTTTAGGTCTGGGTGCTGTAATAATTGATGTCATTATATGTGAGCCTATGCCCAGGATCTCCCCGTCCATTACCTTTTATGGCCTGGATTTCATATAAATAGTATTAGCAGCCTAAATCAGTCTAAATATTTACATGGTATCCAAGAACACCCTGTAACAGCCACTCAGCGCAAGCCAGACTATGGCAGAGCAAACTGTAGAATACAAAGCAGAGGTGTGACTCATGCACACTTATTAACAGCGTGTTAAAACACCAGCCATGATAATCATGGTGATTTCATGCATATTTTCTGATTGCCTTTATCAAAGTGTCGAAGTGCAGTACATTTCTAACTTTAAATATTCACAGTTTCCAAAAGTACGCTTGACTTTTTCCTAGGAAGAGTGCACTGTAAAGTATCCCATAACAATTTGACTGTAAAAAGTGCAAACAAACTAAAATCTTAAAGTGAAGTCGACCACAATTGTAAGAATTTGTACATATGTAAATGTGTTAGTGCTTTTCCCAGGTTGTATTTTACAATGTAAATCAAGACGCTAATGCCCTGTCCAGTGGCATTGCCAACATATTGTATCACAGACCAATGCTGGCCAACAATATGCCATGTTTGTTGTACTGCACTCCTGGTAACTATATTAAGGTAGGGGAAGAAAAAAGTGTTCAAAGAGCCATAACCAATCACTGACTTACACGTCACAGGAGTACTAAGTAGGCTGTTCCCTGTAACCATGCCATTACTGAGCTCATCCACAGATGGCATGGCATGAGTCACCCCGGGAGGGTGGAAACTGGCACGCAGTGCCACTTCAGAGGACAGAAAGACAAACAGCTTCACATTTATTCACACATAACTCCAGTGAAGCTTTCCCTGGACATGACCTTCTCAATCTGACCCACCTGCCACTACAATGGCAGTCACACACTGGAGACTCTGAGTTTGTTTATTAGCACTGTGTGCTCTCTTGTTGTGTGGAAATTCAGTTTTCAGAGGATTGTCGGCTCCAGGCTAACGTTTTCAACTGGTGGCACTGGTGTCACTAACTTTTTCAACTGGTGCACAATCACTAAATTTAGTAGCATCGCAAATTGAAATCATTAGCGTTCTGTCTCTGGTTTACTATCTAAAATGCTCACAAAACGTTCGAAAAGAGGAGTGACGTAGATTTCCTGAAAAGTCCCTAACCCCACCTCCACCTCCCGTGGTCAACTCTCTGTGTTAAGATTTAGCAACGTCATCCAATAATTACGCAAAAACATACTTTACATCATGTCACCTGGGAAATCGTTCTAAAACAGCTTGGTGAAATAGCACTAACATCTAAAATTTCCCTCGGGATGAATAAAGTATATATCTATCTATCTATCTATCTATCTATCTAACACAACTGCATTTAATTTAATTCATTACATTACACTAATGGCATTTGGCAGACGCTCTTATCCAGAGCGACACACAATTGATTAGACTAAGCTGGAGACAATACCACCCAGGAGCAATGCAGGGTCAAGGGCCTTGCCCAAGGGCCCAAGGGCCCAACGGCTGTGCGGATCTTACTGTGGCTACACCGGGGATTGAACCACCGACCTTGCGTGTCCCAGTCATTTACCTTAACCACTACGCTACAGGCCGCCCGATATTCATTATTCATAATTCATTATATTATTAATCTGGAAATTCCTTTTTGCATCATGCAGTCATCAGATGACATTGAGAACTGTATATGCTGCAGTATCTGCTGCCTTATTAGAGATACTGGTTAGTGACGTTTTTGTATTTTCAAAAATATGAATCAAGAGACACAGGCATGCCACCTCTCTTGGAACTTGTCACCTGCTCGCTGATACCCATCAAAAATTTTCCACAAATCAGCAAACTGCACCACACACAGAAGTGAAGTTTAGAAATGTGCTTTATCCCCTTGTGAATTTAAAAGCTGTAGTCAACTGAGAAACCGAAAAGTGCATGCATTTTGTTGCAGTCTGGAGCCACAAGAGTTTATCCGAGCGTCTGAGCTGTCCAATCTAAAAAACTGGTTATAAACTGGTAGTAAATTAATTTCAGTGTGTTCTGTGACATTTAAATCACTGAAATCAGAGAAAGTTTTCAGAGTGAATACACGAATGCACCCTCTATTCTTCAGAGAATATCAGACAGCAGGCCCTGCATGAGTGAACCGAACACAGCTCTATAACCCTCCACACTCACCTGAGCTGGGCCTTGAGCTCTGTGAAGCGGGGCCTCCTGCTGGGGTCGTAGGCCCAGCACTTGGTCATCAGGCTGTACAGGGTGGGAGGGCAGTTGTGGGGCATGGGCAGCCGCTCTCCGTTCTCGATCCGGCCAATGACATCGTTGTTTTTCACGCCTTGGAAGGGCTTGACCCCGTACATCAGAATCTCCCACATGCAGACTCCTGAAAATGAATAAGGAGGGTATTAGATAGAGACAGAGTGAGTGGGGGGGGGTATTAGTGAGAGACAGAGTGAGTAAGGGGGTATTAGTGACAGAGAGTATGAAGAGGGTATTAGTGAGAGAGAGTGAGTGAGGAGGGTATTAGCGACAGAGTATTAGTGAGAGAGGGGGGTATTAGCGAGAAAGAGTATGAAGAAGGCATTAGTGAGAGAGTGAGTGAGGGGGGTGTTAATGAGAGAGAGTGAGTGAGGGGGTATTAGTGAGAGAAAGAATGAGTGAGGGTGGTAACAGTGAGAGAGTCACAGAGCAGCGAAGGTGCAGACCTGTTAGGGCAGGGCCTCTGGGAGGCATACTGTGACAGTAACTTTCAGAAACATTACGCCTCTAATTTACCTGCATGTCTGTGCAATTAATTAAATAACTAGCTAAACACATGGCAGTCATTAGCAGCATCTGTCAATTTTTGCTCTATAGGGAGAGGAAACACTCGAGGTATGGCATTCACGCAATTCTACTCACCAAACATCCACACGTCACTAGCTGAGGTAAAGCGTCTGAAATTAATTGATTCTGGCGCCATCCATTTAATGGGTAATTTCCCTTTGGAGGCTGAAAAAAAGACATAAAATTAATGTGAACCTTGTACATAGTATGCACAAGTGTGAGCCATATAGAATTTCTCAAGCCATCCTAAAACCATGAGTCATTTTATTAATGGCAACAATGTATACGTGACAGAAAATTATAGCCTGCTAGAACTCAGTGAGCCAGCAGATGTCACCAAACACTATCTGAAGAGTCATCCACTGCTCCACGTCTGTGGAGTACATTTTAAATAAATTGCAACATTTGATTTTGCATGATTGATACACCAAAACACTATCCAAGAGCTAATATCCACTTGCATTTGTAGGCCAATCTTATTACTGCAACTGCCGTCACTTTGGGAGAGTGCAGGGAAGCATACGCTCTCCTCCAGACTGTGGGCTGTCAGCCACTCATTCTTACTGCACTCAGCCCACCCGACTGAGCCCCAGAGCCAGTACACTGGAGAAGTGCCCTTTATATGCAGCAGTACAGGCAGAAAGCAGGCCCCTGACTGACCTTGACTGTCATCAGACGCAAGGAATCCCATCAACTAAAACCCTGTCACCCTGGGCAACTCCATGGCCAATTATGTACCAGCACGTAAGGCTACTGGCCCAACCTTACTAAATATAAATAATCTTACTAAAATATAAAATTAAACATTTTTATGAAGTACCTTTGTAGTAGGAGCTGTCCTCCATGTACCGAGATAGACCAAAGTCTCCCAGCTTCACGCTGTCTGTGGAAGACACCAGGACATTCCTGGCAGCTATATCCCTAAGGGAACAAAGAGGTTCAGAACAAGGCAGGGGAAAACTCAGCTCAGCTTCTGAAGCAACTGAATAAATGAGATGAACCATACCTGTGTACGAAGCGCTTGCTCTCTAAATAGGCCAGAGCAGTGCTTAGCTGGAAGGCGAAGAGAATTAATGATGCCAAATCTAGGTTGTACTTCCTCAATTGTAAGAAAGACCGCAGCTGTAAGAATACAAAATTAGAAAAAAATACAATTATTTAAAATGAACATTACATATTGCGTATTCCCAATCTACTTTCATCTAATGCCACTTGCAGTGATATGGAAACAGAACTGCTTAAATATTTTAAACCTGCCACAGCACTGCATAATTGATGGATGAGTTTCATATGAAGACTCTGAACACTTCATAATATTAAACATAGCAATAAGCCAAATACTTCTGAGGGATAGGTCATTTTGTCTGTAACAAGGAAGTCATATTGGCCCATTTGTACGCTTCACCAACATAATGAACTAGAATTGTTCAAAGAAATAAACCTGGACACATTAATGTATATAACATTTCAGTCAGCATAGATAAGGCTGTTTACTCAGGTCTCACCTCTCCCAGTGTGCAGAGCTCCATAATGATCCAAACGGGGTTTTCTGTGATCACGCCAATCAGCTTCACTATGTGTGGATGGTCAAACTGCCGCATGGTCACTGTGGCATGGAACATGCATACTATTTAGCTTGAAGGGTCACTGTGGCATGGAACATGCATGAGGTTGTGGTCATTTGGAATGTAGTCAGTTGACAAGTGAAAAGGTCAGATTCCACCAAAAGTCTCAGAGTAGTCATAACATAAACAACTAAAAATACAGCACCAGAGAGGCCACAACAGAAACAACACGTTGCAGACAAAACATGAATAAATTATATTCACAACACTTATTATAACAGCAGTGAATTTGAATGAATTTCTAGTACCAAGGTAAAAACCAAGCAATACAGAACATCACTAACAATATCACAAAATATGTACCTGAATCTATTAATAATATCAAAGCTCCTGAAAAAGGTTTTGCTTGCCCAATCCTGGAGCAACTGCATTCTAACAACATTTTGAGGAGTACACAATGCAGCTCGATGCAGTCTGACCAAAGCATAACAGTAAACAAGGCATTGCAGACAGTCATTCTCCTGAAGCTACCAGTGAGTGTTTAACAATGAGAAAACTAGGGCAGTTAGTACTCACAAGCTTCCTGTAGGAACTTTTCTCGGACACTGTCAGAGGTACAGTTTTTACATGTTTTCACAGCCACAGACAGAGGGGGACTTTCCTGTAAAAGACAGAAATTAAACAAATATAATATTAGTTTGGTTTCAGAGGGGCATCTCCAGCAAACTATGGAGAACATGATTGCAACACATTTTACGTAGAGCCCACATTGTACAGTACTTAAAAATAAGTTAACTTTACGTAACTGTAATTACAGCATTATCTGAGAAGAATGCAAGGATATCTGAGGAAACATTAAGTAGCATTTATAGTATTTTCACATAAGCCTTAGTAGCATGTACTGTATTCATTCTGAAAATGCAGATATTGTAAAGTGTTACCAAGTAGTAACCGAAACCACATTATTTGAAGTAGGAGCAGAGGAGTAGAATAGCAGATTCAGACTCAGGAGGTTGGGTCCCTTAGTTCTGCATACCGGAATTAAGTACATGCCCTGGTGGACATCTCCAAACTGCCCCTCTCCAATGCAGCGGCCCAACTCGATCCTCTCCCTCTGGATCTCATAGTCCCGTGCTGCAGACAGAAAGAACATCACTGCCCCGTTTCCAGGGAAACCCTTTCAGCTGGATTAGAGGTGCAGATCGTAAACGTGGGACTAAGGTTTAGTGTGTTAACACTGCGGGGTCATACATGTTGGTGAGAGACAGAACAAGAGGCGGATGCAAGTGTTGTACAGTAATCTCAAATAATGATGCAATGACTTTGGATAATTAACCAAATCAAATTTTCGTCAGGACTAGCTATGTATGTTAGAAATTGATGGACAGCTCAATACAATCATGCACTGGCACTCAAAGATAAAAGAACATGCACAACTGCCACTAGGCACAAGCTAAACATCGAGTCTGGATTTGTTTACTATTGGTGTAGGAGTAGCACAAAATAAACAAAGAAAAATATTTTATTCTACACAATTATCAACACTCAAATATTAAAGAAATGTTCACAGATATCCTTCAAATCTGTATTGTAACAATTTTAGAATTCAAATTGTTTAGAAATGTATTTAGGTTGTTATTGTTTGTCTCAGGAATCTGTGGTTTCTCCAAAGAATACTGATGGATACATCATCTATATTAATGTTGTCAATTATACAGCTTACAAAAAACAGCAAAGAAATCACAACACAACACAAACAGTGACCCATCACACAGACACACAATACCAGCTGGAGAGAGAGAGAAAGACACATTTTTACCTTGGTCAAATCCATAGCTTTCTGCAGAGCAGTTAAATGGAAAGACATATATTTTAGGACCAATCAGAGGAGAGAAACCCAGAAAAAAAAGAGATGGTGAAAGAGTAGAAGTTCTGGGATCAATTTAGATTGAGTGAACTATGAACTCAGCACGCCAACTGTTGGTCAGCTTAACATGTATGGTAGCAACCATTCTCTGGGCTGATTTAATGTAGGCGCAAAGGCTGAGAAATCAGATGCAATAGATGATCAGTATGCAGTAGGTGTTCCTCACTGCCTAAGGGACAAAGGATAACAAGCAAGACAATGTACCACCTCCAAAATTCTAAACATACTTCTCAGTTAAGTATATGGTACTCTCCATGGCTGGTAAAATGAAGACGGCCTGACTGTAAGCAAGATTAATATAGGAACTGATTATGAGACTTGAAGAAACATCAATCAAGCCCAGATAAATCAACTGGATTATCCGTGTACCTCCTACACCTCCTAGACCAACGGGGTGCATTTTTTGAGTCAACCATTACAACCTTTTTGTAACCCATAACTACTTGTGTTTTTGAATAAGAACAACAACGACTGCTCAGTCTTAAAGCTGTAAAATTGGTGTGACTAATATACTTTTTAACTGCATCACAGTTCTAAGTGAAAAGGAGAGCGTTGGCTGCTAGTGGCTGTGCCATAGTCAATTTGGCAGACTGGTTAACCTTGCAAAATAACCTTGCAGGCTCAGGAGAATATGCAGGTCAAAAGTAAGTGTGTTCCTCCTCTGTAAAGATCAGAAGTCACAGATCCAGTCACGTGCCTGAATTAGCTCTTTCTTCCAGTGGTTGACGTTGACAGACATAAGCACAGTTTACTGGTCAAGCATAAAGATTTTCATGACAATTCCAACACCATGGACCAGCATGGTGACAACTCATCATCATTCTCCTCACAGTCAGAAGGTCATGTGTGACCCAGGTATGCAGTGCTATTTTTCACACGGTGCTTCATTGCTAAAGCTTGCACAACATATGCATGCAGTCAATTTAACAGAGAGGTTGATAGTCACAGCAATAGACATGATGGTGCAAAATACAAACACGTATATGTACATATTGCATATTTTCAGATAATGTTGCTGCACAGCTAGCTCACCAGATGGCACAATATGCAAGGTGGGAATGGAAAACAATACTTATCCTGCAGCTAATGTTAGCTCATAGGTTCGGGTATTTGTAGTAATGAGAAGGGGAAGGGTCAAGGAATTGTTTTTCATGGCATAGGGATGGTCATTATTCAAATGTATAAATAGTTTGAGCTATAAATAAGTGTACATAGGGAAAGGCAAAACTGGCCTGAACCACTGAACCTTTAGTACACTTGGAAACCTTTAAGGTAGGTTGCGTGAATATAAAGTTTTAAGCAAGATGTTCTGCATATACCATTACTGCTCCACATCTCCTAACAGTTTACACGGCACTCTTATGATGGGAAACTGCAGAGAAAAACCTAAGCTGCCATAATATTTTAGAGAATTATAGCATAGATAATAACATATAGATTGCCATGACTGAGCAGTCATGAAGCAGCAGAGAACAATGTGAACAAAATAAAGAAACCACAGGACACCCCACTGAGTCCTGATTACCCTGCTACACATTACCGTCCCAACACGAGACCGCTACATTAAGTACAACTGCCGCGAAATAGCCTCGTAAATATAAAGTAAGTGAAGACATTTTTAAGAATGCCATTTTCCTACACCAACAGCTGCCAAAAAACAGTAAAACATTTCTGAAAGAAGCAGGAAAAAGCCGAGTGAAATGTAACTCGGATAGAGAGAACGTGCCATTACAAGGCAGTCTGGTCTGCAAGCTACGGCAGCAACACATATAACCCTGAACTCAGCTGCCCCTTCTCTCCCAAAATACCCCCAGCGACACACTCCTCTCCCCCCTTTTGGCCCAAACTGTTGGGCCCCCAGCAGCTCCTGCCTCCTGTTACTATACTTACTGGAAGGCATTGTATACGTATCCTCCTCGTCTATGATTTCTGCATAGTCGTCTGTCTCTGCAAAAAAAAGACAACAACAGCTCCAGTCAGCAGTCAGAATATCAAAAACCAGACACTCTCAGCCTTGCCCTAGACCGATAGCTAAGGTACCAACCTCAGACCCTGAAAAAAGTGAAACAGAGAGATACAGTTATCCCCTTCCCCACTCCTACGCAGATACAGTGCACTGCTTGTGCATTCTGCTGATACGACGATCCAATGAGATAGGACGCTCCAAAGGAAATATCAACACAGCTGTGGAATTTGAGCGCACGTAGGAGGCGGGAGATGGGAGTGAAGGATGTTACTTTTTTCTCCCTCTCGTTTTTTCCATAGAAACATCTTCAGCAAAAACAGATGAGGTCATCACATCAACGGCAGAATCACCGTGCCCATACACTATTGGCTGTTTTGAGGGAGAAAGTTCCCAGTAGTCTCACTGCTCTCACAAGTTATACATTTCACAGACATATCCAAAAATATCATCCTGCTTCTCATCATCTTCAAGCTGATTTAAGTCAATACCTCAAAACTGTCTAAGATGATTCAACCACAAATAAAAATGGACAATAAACACAGATGCACAAATGCACACAGGGGGAACAGAATCTTACTGATCTAACCAATAAAATGTCTGAGCTACAGTAAATCTAGAGTTTTCTTAGACAAATGCATGGAAAGAAATCATAGAATTTCCATTCTGGTTCCTGAAGTGGAAAATAGCATTTTTAAAAGTTAAACTTTACCGTCCCCACTAATTTCATCTGCAGATCCACACAGTGAGCAAAGCAGGGCAAGAGAGAAAGGAAAAGAAATGGAAACATTAATGATCAGAAAAGTGTCATCGTTAGAAAACCACTGTCTGAAGATTTTCCAGATGAGAATTTTCTCCACAACAGGTTTTTATTTTCATTATTTACACTTAACAGTCACTCATCAGAAAGGTTAAACCAAGAACCAACTTCTGAAATGGAGTGCGGAGACAAGCGCAGCATTACGGTCAGCATTTTTCCCAGGGTGTAGGCATCTTAATGTAATCTATTCTGTAGATGTGATTCCTGGGCGGGATTACACTTGATGGACAGAAGCAGATGTGTTACGGACTATGTATCAGAGAAACTTCACACTACATCCGGATAAAATATTCTAGCACGCAAATGGTTTACTTAAATATTTAAGTCACAACCTCCAAGTAGAGCCAACCACCCGTTTGTGCTTCTTCTAAGGTCTACCACCACTGAATTACTATTATGTTGAAACTGAAAGGAATACAAAGAAAAATAGTTGAGTGCTGAGAATGAGGCAGAGGATAGAGAAAAGCATAGCAATGCTTATTTTCAAGAATTAAAACACAAAAATGACAAAACCACTGCTGAAAATATCAGCAGGTAAATGGTCTACAATGGTTGGTGTAGTACTATGACAGACAGTGAAAATCAAATGAACAACAGACAAATATGAAAGTTTGGTGAAGGTTTTTTTGTCAAATTCCTTATGGGTCAAACAGCATACAGCTGCTCTTGGGAAATACCAAGAGATAGACCATAAGCAGACATAGTGTAAGCATCACAGAGAATAATGTAAACATGCACAAACACACACTTAAAGTCTTAGATTGATTAAACAGTGTAATCCTTGATGCTCTTTACACACCAGTGAAGACCACTCTTTATCTGGTAAACACCAATACATTCTGAAAGTGAACAGCAGGAGGGGAGGGACATAGTCTTTATAACAAGAACACTGTCTTCTTCCATCAACTTAGACAAAGTGTTATCTCAGATGAAAGGCATGACAAAATGGCTTTACCTGTGACAGAAAACACACGTGTCCTTAGTCCTTCCGGCCGTTTCTCATGGTTTCCAACCCTGTGAATCAGTGGTTCATAAAGATAATTCTTCAGAGAAAGCTGGGAACTTCAGACAAAACTAAATTATTATTATGACAGAAAATGGGATGATGGTCATACAGTAACACTCAGAAAAAAGAAAGAGATTGCATTTCTTAAAGATTCTGAAATACGATATCTGGGCCAGAATTTTTTCCAGGTTTAAAAAAGTGATTCAACGCTGTATGACTGCAGAGAACTGGGGAGGGCAGAACTCAAATTACGTCAATCAATCATGGGAACAACAACAGCAAAGACTTAGCTATATTAAAAGAGAAAACAAATATCTACCATAAATATACAGCTCAAAATCCAGGGGCAGGAACATAATTACAAACTTCAACCCACAATCTAGTCAATGAATAAATACCCGGATTTCTCTCAGATTGCAATGTCAATGCAATTTTTTGTCTTTCTTTGACAAGGTATGCCTGAATTGTGCGTTTGTTCAGGGACATTGTGAGGCAACCTTCAATCTAATTTCTAGACTCAGTTTGGTGCTCTTAACTCTGATTAAATCAGATAAATTGTATTTCCTACTAAAATAAGATAAATCATTCTTACTTGGGAATGGACGGCAGGGCTCTCTCTCCCTCTGTTGGATGAAAGGGAGTGTTTGAGTGACAGTTATTTTCATTATCTTTCATAATTCCAAAAATCACAATGCCAAAAACATAAACATCAGAAATGCTATTGTTTTATTATGAATATAAAGCATTAATACTATTAATAATAAAATTAAACAGAAAATAAACATAGGATAGGACACAGCTAGAGCCAGCAATATGTTACCAAATCTTTGTGTTTAGTCCTTTACTCCAAGCAACATTTAATCATAAGTTACACTGAGAAATAAGAGTATATACATGACTGTATATGTACATTAATTCAGAACATTCACACAACCAAAGAATCCAGCAGGCCAATATGACCCTCAGTTACTCACAATGAAAGCTTTATATGAACTACTTACTCATGTTTATATGGACTACTTATATGTTTATTATGTACTGTGCCAGAAATTATTCTACTTTACAAACCTACAAGGACTCTCAAGACGCAAGCTATGTAGGTCTTCCAACAATTTCAAAGACCATAATGGGCTGAACTTGTTCCATATAGAGCTCCTCTACTATGGAATAGCCTTTCAAGACATGTAAGGGAATCTGACCCAGTCTTCATTTTAAATGGATGAACATGTTACTTTTACAGATCAGCTATAGTCTAGACAGAGCTGGATAAGCATGCAACTATAGTGTACTGTGGAGTGACAAACTCTCAGTACTGTCACCTCTTAACAGCTGTGGCCCCGTTTTCTTGCGAGAATGCTCTTGAATGGTAAACAGGTTTCTTGCCTTTCTCATGCTTGTGCAGATACTATGTCTCTGTCCTAGTAGTCATGCTGCAATAGGAAACTCCTGGCGGGGTCATGTGCTGCCAAATCACCACTGCGTGTCCCTGTCTGCCACCCATAGCTCTTCCCTAACTGCCTGTTCTTGTTTCACCTCTCCCACTAGTGTGGGGCCTGCTCTGACTCCCAGGACAACTTCTGCCATTTCCCTTACCAATCGCTGCCTTGGCTTGTTTTAGCGGGGGATGAGATAGCATGTCAATTTGTATTGACATAACGCATTTCACGAAATCTTTTTTGAAATGCACTACATACGGCAAATTCAATTTTACTTGACTTTGATGGAGTTTTATTTTGTTATAAGTTCTGTAAAATATATTCGAAATGATAAAAACATAACCACTGAATCATGCATTTACCACAGGAGAGTAAGGAGTGTTTTAGTTTAGTAAAGGTGAGTGGTCATGATGAAAAAGTAACCTATGTTTATGAAGCATGCTTTGTCAGAGTTCATCACTAATAACCTAGTGGTTCCCTTTATGAATAGTCCCTATCGTTTTTGTCATATATTGTGATTTAGGTTAATTGACGGGATTCTTCCAGAAGACATTTGTTTCTCTCAGTGAGTGATTTCTGTGACACTGTGATGCTATTAAACAGCCAGAAACAAATTCACAGGATATTCTCGAGGTGGAATTCAATCTAAATCAAAGACTGGTCCTCCAGCAATGCATGCTGGCATTTGTTGTTACATAGCACTTAACTTTAATTAAATTAAATTAAATTAAATTAATTTAGCTAATTGCTTAGGTAACATATCCCACCTGGTGGCATGGGTTTAAACAAGTTTCTAGTTTTAAGGTAAAAACAAAAACTAGCATATCCTGTGGCTCTCGGTGACAGACTAAATTAGCCACCTCAGTGCCAATTCTTCAAAGAAATGAGGGAAAGACAGCGGTGCACCTTTTTGTGTCCGTACAATGAAGGATCGGGGTCCCGCATTCACCAGGCGACAGTAGCCATCAATCAAGTCAGCCATGTTCTCCGCTGCGTTCAGTGATGATGTCGTCACTATGAGGGGCTGAGAGAGAAGGGGAGTAAAAAAAAGGCCATATCAGGAACTGCTGTCATTTTTGCCCTCTACCTGGTACTTATAACTGTGTCCTGTGTATGACCTTCACATAATCCTAAAGGGATGGGCCTGATGTTCTTCCCATGACCACTAGGCGGTGTGCCCTAGGGTGGGAGCACTTCCTGTACAGTCTCAAGTAATGCAAAGTGAACTGGCTTGAACTCTGGAGCACCTGAAAAAGCACTCAAGGATTCCTCTAACACAGAAGAGAAAGAAAAAAAAAAAAATAGCACCATAGCAGCGCATTACAAGAAACGAGGCAGAGCCTTCAGTTTTAGATTGCTAATGTAATGTCGAATTTTCTCAATCTGTAGAGAGACAAGCAGACAGAGAGATTTCATACATTACAGTTTCAGCTGAGGTTCAAGTAATGGGAAATGTTTCTGCACAGTGCCAGCCAGCTTTGGCTACATTTCATGTCAATCTGTTTCTTAAGCCAGCGCTACGATGAAAAGGGGGCTTAATGAACTAACCTAGTTCCAACTCTACAGTGGAAACAGATACGAGATCTAGAGTACGGTTAACCCTCCGCGGGTCACAGTTTACGGTGTCTATTCCATACCTCTGGGGCACCAGCCACGTCCAGCTGCAGGATTCCTTTCCCATCCTTGTCCTCGCTGCAGGAGAACTGGATGCTCTGCACCTGGATGAAGGTGGCCAGGTGTATAGGCTGGACACAGCACAGGGGAATAAAGCCAATTTTACAATTTGCTGCTGTTTCAGAGAAAAACAGTTTCAACAATTCAATACACAGCAAAAAATTTATGAGAAGCATAAATTGTACAGCTGTACAAGGCACTATATAAATGCCAACCATCTACCATTTAAGTTCCTGTCTGCTTCATGAGTGAAATTTTCTTACCCCTTTGGCAAATCTTCAGTAAAACTATTTCCTCAACAAGTAAACAAGATTTTAAATCTAAACAAATTAGTAAAATACTTTTTTTCTTATTTTTGCAGTGTACAACATGACTTGTGTAGCTAATTGAATGAAGTTTTTAATATAAAAGATTTCCTCATTGCGTACAGTTGCTTCAATTTGCAACTGTGCAATTGGTGCTTGGTGTCATATTCAGGTCTGGATCTCTCAGTGTGGCCAAACAGTCACTAACCAGTCTAAGAGGTTAATTTGTTAAATCAGTCTCTCCCTCCACCAGAGCTGAAGGGCGGTTAGGGTTCTGCTTCTACAGTAAATGCCTGCAGTGACTCACCCAGGTGCGTGGAGGCAGTAATCACACCACCCCTACCCATCCCCTCTACTGTACATGCTTTGAAAGGCACAATAGAAATCCATTAACTTCCAAGGTAGAAACAGAAAGTATTATTAAAAAGAGAAAGTAGCATTCACCCTCAGAGTAAGAAGGTTTTTGCCATTTCATTTGAAAATCGATTTCTTACATAAAATTTGAAATTGTGCAAAACACAAATTCAGTTACCTAAATTCCAGTATTAATAGGTGTTATTACTGTACATTATCGTGGAGCTCTGTTCTGCCATTTTCAACTCTGATTTGATTTCTATCCAATGAGCTATTCTGAGCAGACATACTCCCAGGTCATTTAAGAAAACAATCCTCTTAACAGAATGCAATTTTTCATGTTTTCATGTTTTTTTCCAATGGTATGCACTGCACCTGATGGTGTCGCAATTTGATTAATGGACATGCAAACACCATTTATTAAGAAGAATATAGAATAATAACACATTCTTGTGGATTTACTTCAATATCTTCATAAGGTTACTCACTGCTGAACCCTTATCTGTGAGGTAGCTGATGCCTTCTTCCGGACCAATGGCAAGTTCCACAGCTATTACCCAGCTAGACTGAGAATGAGAGAGAGGAGAAAAACAGGAGAGAAGAGAGACACATAGAGCATTGTGTGTTTTTATGTTTCAGCCAGCTCCCTGTCATCCTCATTCGTGTAATAAAGAACAGTATAGTTATTTTAAAATTGTAAAAAATGCAATAGGTCAGTACTGAAATGTTACTTTGTTTTCATATACTATGAATTTAATATTAAAATGAGACAATATCACTTTCAATGAAGTACTGACAAAAGAGAAAAAGACACACAAAGAAAGAGATTGAAAAAGGGCAGTAAAAAAAGAATGAGATAATTCTGATTAAAATTTACCAACCTCTGCTTTCAATTTCCTGTGTAAACATTCACATTTTAAATCTTCAAAGCGTGCTACTAGCTTCAATTTATGCAATAGGTCAAATAAGTACCACAAATCCCTCCTCCAATCTCCCCCACCCCAGGCACCAAACAGAGTTGTCTACCCTACAACAAAGTCTCCCCCGAGGCCCACAGCAACACAATCTCTCAGCACTACTAAGTTTGCATCAAGAGATGCACCGCCCTGGATATTGACTCTAAATATAGGGATCTTAAGTTTCCAGTTCGGCAAGACCAAAAAGAAAACAACATCAGGCACAATCTGCGCCTAGCTTCTGAAGATAATAAATGAACATTTATATTATCTACGCTTTCCAAACAGCTTGTAATACATAGTAAAGTATTATTCTCCTGAATAGAGTACTATAAATAGTATTATAAAGGGTGCAATCTAATAATGTATGTTCCTCAAAATCATATTCCCAGTATTAACCATTACTGGAGATCAGGAGGCTTTTTAAGATCTTAAATACCTACCCCGAGAGCACACTTAAAGCACTCCTTGTCAAATCTGTAGATCGGCTGGAGGATTTCAAAGAATTTGAGGATGCTTTGGTCGTCATCAAGGTTGGCAAACTGTTTGAATGTCTGCTGGATCAACTTTCGCAGTGATTTAGGCTATAAAAACAGGAAGCAATCATTTACAATATGAACATGGACAGTACTGTAATAACAAAACCAATCACTGAGCATTTTACAATTCAGGCATTGGCTGCTCTTGAGTCATTTATACACCATAATTCAACTTAATTATTAATTTAAGCATGTTTTGTATAATAGATTTTGATACATCATGAAATCATAACATGTTATAATGATGTGCTTGATGTGCAGTGCACATTTGGATCGGAATTACTATGTAATAAAGTGTAACAAATACTATCAGCATTTTTGCATTGTTTCAGAGATTTGTAGGATTACAAAGCATTCTTAGCAAATTATTTAAAGTTACAATTAACTGTGCCACACCTTTTGTATACATATTCAGAACAAGCATGCAGATATGGGTTTGATTTATGAATGACTACATGAGACATTATGGAAAAGAAATATGAAAAGTATGAAATATTGTAGAAGTCTTTCAAGGTAAAAGGTAAGACAAGTAAAGTCTCACTAATTTGTCTTGTTAGGAACATTCCTGAAGGACAGTGAGACGAACAACAACTGAAAAATAACAAATATAACCTTCACTAGAGATTCTCCTCCAAACAATTTGCAATACATCCATTAATGAGGTGCAAATTGAAGGCACTGATTAAATATGCATAACAAGTAGCTGATTTTGCTTATGACCCGCAATATTCATGATTAACAAACGGACAAGGAGGGGAAGAGCAGCCATCTAATTACTTCTGCCATTTATAATTAGGACTTTAAATATATAATGTGTACTACAGCGTATCAGGGTGGAAATTCAAAACTTCTGAAAATATGAGCTTTTGGGCTCAGTGGGATTTGTGAAATTAATCAGAAAATATGTTTACAGTTCTCATACCACAGTGCTATCTGAGTGTCCTTTTTCTCTGAATACACTTCTATAAAAGAAGATAACAGTGTTTTAAAAAAGGCCTAAAGGAAGAGACAGGAGAGCAGTGTGATCTGTTCATAATCCACTGAGCTTCTCAAGAAGGAAGAATTAGGCCAAATATTCCCCACAGTGGAGCCAAGAGTGACGCCATTCTTAATGTCATCACTCACGTGGAAGTAATCCCCCCTTTTCCAGCAACATAGGTATGCCTCTCACCTTCACGGAGTCCACCAAACACCTGGGAAAGAATCGTCTCAAACCAACATCTTTCCTATAGAAAACAAATAAAAAAACACAATGGCGTAAATGCTTAACATCCACTAACATATAAACCACTGCACTGTACATCTGCCTTACCCATACTGTAACTGGCACCTGCTTAAAATGGCTAGCCTGCAGTAGCCCTGCTTCCTGAAGCAGGTGAGAACCAGGGCATGATTTATGACACCAAATGGTTCAATGACATAAAATGGCCATTATGCCCTCTTCTTTTTTAAACCTAATTTGCAGAAATTTTATGTAACACACACAATGTTTCATTATGTGCACTGTTATTCCTGGATTCGTTGAGAAGCTCATTTTTATTCACATGACCAGGATGATGAAAGGTTATTTTGATGGTTTGATTGAGTAGCATATGCCCTTTACAGGCTATGTATGTTTGACTGAATATTCCATCTTGAGCATCTGTTTTTGACTGATCAAAAATAGCCTTGGCACTTATATATATGTCACACACAGAGACGGGAGGTTGGCCGGCAACACCACTGGCCACAGGGGAGCTGGTACACTTACAGGAACAGGACATTTACAAAGAGTGGAGTGGAGCTGATGGTTTAAATACAAGCTCTAATAAACCTCCTCCACAATCACTCTTTTTAAAAGTTTTTATAGATACAGTACAGTACATGGAACAAGGGAACTGCTGCTAAGTTGGTCCTATGTTGTTTAGGCTTAGCGTGAAAGGGGGCCAATACAGTTATGCAGAAATATGTAGAAACTAGAGAATAATAATTGCTCAGCAGAAAAAATAGAAAACAAGCCACATCTGATTCATATATAATCTTCATTATTCCGTGGAGAACCCAAGTGAAATATTATTCAGGACTTCAGCCATAAATTGTAAACTAATTCAATAAATCAGATGGGACTATATTTCATCATACTCAATTACACAACAACAGTATTGTATTTTATGTTATGCATCAAATAAACCACACTTCAAAACTGAGTGGCCCACAGATGACTGTCTGCCACATGTTTAACTATTTCATTAACGTTCATCTGGTCAGGGAATTATTTTCTGATTGTGGTTGAGGAAACAGGAACTGACATTTTAGACTCAGTTGAGGGAGCTGCTACAACAGTAATGGCATTACCACTAGAGGGTGCTACAATATGGTCTTGTTTATTTGGAGCACACAGCCATAGTGCCGCTGTGCCCTGGTTCCTATGCCCAGGGTGCTGTCTGACCTGGAATAATTCAGCTGCTGGGAGAGTCCAGGGTTCCTGGAACAAACAGGCCGAATGCAAACTACAGGGAATCCTAGAGGCAGCGGTGAGAGTGGAGGGTATGGAGCTGACTTGTGTTAGCCGCACTACAGCACCATGGATTGACAGCATTTACCCAACTGAATAAATTAAAACCTCAAACTAAACCTTACAGGTCAAATCAACCTGACAATTTCTGTCGTAACCAAAAACGTGCAAAAGTAGCAGACTGTGCTAAATGCTATGCTCTTCACTAATTACTTGTTTGAACACCCAAATAGAACAGTCCACCGTAATGGCCTGAGCACTGATGTATTCACCCCCTGATGAGTTCACCCAGAGGTTTCTAACAAGTGTGCCGTTAGCATAAGATGTTCTGTTTATAGTACATTTCAAATGAGGGTGGATAAGTCTTTTACCACTATAAATGCACCATGAATGTGATTTAATGTGCGCTACCTGAAGAAGTCCAGGTCTGTCAGCACAGATATTTTCAACCAACACTTCTGCTTCCTCCAAATGTGCAAGATTATCCTCATAAACTAAACCGATACATCCATTCACTTAATCTCTTTAAGACATACAGTGAAACACAGCATGCCCCAATTCTAGCAACTGCTGTGACAGTGCTACACTACAGTACTATACTCTGTTACAAAATACGGATTATTGTTAAGTGAAGAATATTCCTGCCTGAGATGACCCATTAGAAAAGCCTTAAAATGTGTATCAAACCTAGGTGAAAAACAGCAAAAATACAATTTATAATAACGTGAAGAAAGAAGAACGACTCACTCTAATAATTCATAGTTTGATTTCTTATCCAGTGCATTCCCTCTCATCTCCCTGAAAAACCTCCTGAAATGAAAAGAAAAGTATTACATTTTATGAAAGACATTGCACATGTAGAACAGATCAGATATTGCAGACTCAAGTGGTTTATCCAATACAAATGACTGCAGCTAACATTAAAATAAATAAGCTACATGTGGTGAATGGTGATTGGGACATCATCCAGCCGCAAGCATCCAATTGTGGTGCGTGTGTGTGTGTGTATGTGTGAGATTGTGAGTGTGTGTGTGAGAGAGAGAGAGAGAGAGAGAGAGAGAGAGAGAGAGAGAGAGAGAGAGAGAGAGAGAGAGAGAGAGAGAGAGAGAGAGAGAGAGAGAGAGAGAGAGAGAGAGAGAGAGAGAGAGAGAGAGAGAGAGAGAGAGAGAGATATGAGGTGATGTACACAGAGTGCTGTTCCTGTCACCTGATCTCAAGGCATCCCACTTTAAGAGCTATGTCTTGGTCCACCTGATGTGCCATTTGCAACATGAAGTCATTCCGTACCTAGAGAACAATGTCACATTCATTTAGTGGCTGAAGCACACTAAAAATGAGACTGCAGAATCAAAAAATGTACATAAAATGGGTACATTTCAAACTTTACTTTACTGAGAATCTGATCACTGATAAGATAACTGGGTGAACAGTGTTTTCACCACCATCTTATATGGAAGGTCTGAGGAATGCTCAAATTAATATCAGAACAGCTGATCCATTTATTTCCTCCCCAAAAGCCAGCAGTAGTCTGCAGTGTGTAAAACAATCTCAGAATGTGCGCTAACAGGTAAAGGGCAAGTGAACTTTGGCAAACCAAAATGCATAGGCAACACACAAGGACATGTGTAACTGACCCCAATAAATCATTAATAATGAATGTGAATAACAATAACAATTGATAACAAGCAAAACCCCATCTCTCATGTGAGTTTAAGATCGACTGATATTTGAAGTATATAAACTAATAGGTCAGTCATGCCAGCTTGAATTTGTAACCATGACAACACACTTCTTTGAAAGTAGGATTTCATTTTCAAGGAGTTGAGCAGTACTGTGTTTGAATTCAGAATATGAATGTTTATTTACTTCTATAAAACAGGATCTGAAGCAGTTTTTCACAAAAAAGAATGTTCCCCACGTCGTGATGACTCACTTGTTGGTAGAAGTAGTTCAGTGTTGGTTTGTCTTCAGCAAACTGGCTCAGAAATCCCTTTGGCAAATAACGGATGCGAAGCTCATACCTAGAAAAGGATAAAAGGCAGGCTGTAATAATGAACCTATGACGGTCTTCCACAGTCATCCCCACTCTCACAGGACAAACACACACGTACAACTTTTTATCAAGATGGCAACTATGCAGTTATGAAGTTCTATCACAGATGATGTGAGACAGTCATTCTCACTCATGGTTTTTTTTTCTCAGCAGGTAAACCAGATTAGCTCAATCTCTCAGTACAGATTAGTTGTCTGATCCAGGACCCTACTCATTTGGCTGAAAATACTACTGTCGTCCCATTATTAAAGGGTGTTTTTTGTCTTGAACACCTAACACAAAGTTTCCCAGAGGGGATTACTCCAGGCAACAGAAAAAGGAAAGAAGGACAGGCCATACAGATAATAAAGAAACTGTGAAGAAGAGGAGAAGACCACAGAGAAGAGAGAGAGAGAGAGAGACCAGCGTATGTGAGAGAGAAAGTAAAATAAGGAAAGTAACCTGATTTTAATGACAAAGCTGGTCCAAATAAATCACAAGACATTGGTATTACCTCCCTGCAGTCAGCAGGTCTTAAGCTCAGTGCCAAATCAGGGCGATATGACAGGGAATTAAAGAGGCTATTTTTCAACTCTGCGAATTGCAGCATCACACTTCAGTCCACATGCCACAGTCCAATTGCTCTCATTCAGGCCCGCTGTGTCAAATTCACTCCTGACGCAAGGCGATAACATGGCAAGAACGCATCTCACACCCTGCGTTTGCAGCATTTCTGGAGTCAGAGAGACTGACAAGGGCTGGATTAGCATTCAACACATACTGAGACGGAGCAGCCATCAGCACTTAATGAAATCCCTGAAATAAAGGCGGTGATTACGGTCTGCATGCCCCACAGTCTGTCAAACTGGATTCAGCGAATGCGTCACGAAATCGCACACAGTGTAAATCTTAAATTATATAATCCAGGATCATACTCTACCAAAACTAACCAAAAATAATAATTAAATCCTCACATACTGTAGAACACAAAGAGAATTTTATAAAGAAACGCAAACACCTGTTGTTCAGCGTAAGCCATCTGCCTGCTTATGGGCGTTTTAAATGTTCACAACAGGCAGTGCGTGCTCCTCTCTCTCTGCACCATGTTCCAGAGGTTCCTACCCTCACAGAGCTGATCAAAGAGGCCACAGAGACCTGTATAATTAACTCTGGCAAGAGATCCCCGCAATAACCCCCCTCCTGTACAGCCTGAACCATCTGTCAGCTTGTAAGGTGGAATCACTCAACGCCTACAAACAGCTGCCAGGTACTTATGCTTCACTTGTTCATTACAGTAAAGAACTGACTGTCTTACATACCACTGCATGCCATTTTGAAATGGATTATCCTTAAAATATAGCCACTTTACAGTGACCTACAGTGGGTCACCTGTAACATAGAGGGTCTGTACAAAGATGGAACTCAAGGTGAGTGCAGCAGGTGGTGCTATTGAGGGCTACGTCTGATTTGTCATGTCCGAAGTCTCATCAAAACAAACTATTTTCGATAATCAATTATAGAAATATTTCTATAATCAACCTTATTATTGTTATCAGTTTTTCCAATAGAAAATGACATTCCACTTTATAAGGCAACAAAACAAAGCCATTTTCAAGCAGATTTAAAAAATCTAACAGAAGTAGAGTTCATGAATATTTATTTTATATTTATCTTTTTTGTCTACCTATTTTACTTTTATTTTTGTGCTCTTTGTGTTAGTTTTTGAATATTGCTTTTTCTCTGGAGTAAATTTGCATTTTATACTATTAATAAAACAACAATAAAAAATATTGTGCTATGGATGAAAGGTCTTCAATATAAATTAAATGTATATTCCTTAGTATGCTGTATGCTCACAGCAATTACATTGCAATTTGTTAAAACTTTCCATATTCACCCTGGGGGTAGGATCAGGGCTATTCCGATATTTTGAATCGGAACTCCCTCAAACTTGACAGCCATATTTAATCATGGTTTAAAGTCAGATGAGATTACCAGGACAGAATCCAAATCAGAATTACCTCAATATTGTTTTCAGTTTTGAAAAACTTGAAGATTCAATCAAATTCAAAGAGTGAATTCAATCAGAAACATTCGGAAAAACTGGGCCCTGCTTTTGCCACATCACAATCCCCACAGTAAGAAATGGCCTCTCCTAATTCTTAATTTAAGTTCACATTTTTCCAGCACCACTTGGTCATTTCTTTCTGAGCAGCATACTTCCGATCAGAATTTCATGAAGGTGAAAGGTGATAGAGCATACAAAAATATTTTCAAAAAACAATTTTCACTGTAAATTCACAGTAATCCTGGCTGAAAAAAGCATTATCTTGCATGATTTGAAATGTTTTATATCTGTGTTCCCATTGTGATGGAAACAAAATAATAGGGAAGATACCCATTAATGAGGCAACAATTTTCAAAAGGTTTCACATTTCTCTTCCCCGCCCACCTGTCAATCACAGTGAATACCGGATGGGCGAGGCAGGCAATCTGAGCAATTAAATGAGTGTTCATCAGCCACTGAACCAGACAGCTACGCTCTCCTTTGTGTTCATCATTTAATAGTGTAACAGTTAAATAAATATTTGAAGATGCTTGCACTGACAAATCTCAGTGCACCCACCCAAGCCTTTTTGTTTGAAGTGTGGATTCGTAGAATTTTCTGCTACACAAATGAAGGCTTGCCCACCTCAAAGCCGAAGCCAAAGTCTCTAGGAAGGCAGCGGCAGTTATTTGAGCCGTATCATTAGTCTGCCTCGTTTAAACAGCAACCGCTCTCAAGACACAAACCCCAACGAGTAATGAGGCGTGCGTCTCCATGGCAACACGGGCAGATTGCCTTCCTCTGGAACACCACTCAAACTATTTTGGCAAAGGCTCCTAAAACTCTTAATTCTGTAAACATTTTACAGTACCCTACTGCCTGACTACTGCCTGCTGTGCTGATTGGTGGGTTACCTCCAGTCTTCCTGTGACCGCTTCAGCTCAAACCGTTCCCTCACGTGGGACACGCCCATGTCCGGGTGCAGCCAATGGACCTCCTCAGACTGCCGACGGCTGAGGCGGAGCCCAAAGCAGGACACAAACCTCACCTTGTGGATATCCAAGATCTTCTGGATGATGCCCTGTCAGTCAATGAACAAAAGAGGTTGAAGGTCATTTTAGTTGTACTATTTTAGTCAAATGTCATTCTGGTTTTGCAGACTGCAGTGGTGTGTTTGTCCAATAATTGTGCAACCATGTCCCCTGTGAACTGAGATAAGTTAAAAAGCCTCTTGAGATAAGTTGGTTCTTCTGACAACATGGAACCTTCCCCAGGGAGAAAAGACAATAGTCATTATGTAGATGCGACTTATTCAGGGTGCTGATCATTTAACAATTTGTCGGGACGCTGCTGTCTAGATTTAACTGTTTGACTGAGACTGGCATGAGGCATGATTCACAAAGATGAAAAGAGAATTCTGCCATCACATATAATAGCAAACAGAGTTAGATGAGTAATGCACTCTTGTGTAGGAGATCGAGAACCAAAGCAGTCATTTCATCCTGATGCAGGTTCAGTGTGATATCACTGGCTACCGCACACAAACGACACAATAGAAGAGCTTTGACAGATTGTGCTAGCCTCTTTCCAGCGAGGTTGTTTTCTGAATGGATTTCAGCAACATGATATCATTGCTATTATCAGGTAGGCTAGCCTCGTGACTAGCACACCTTGTATTAGCAGCAGCCTCAGTTGACAGCCAAGTTTTCTAAAAGAAAGGAAATTAAATTACATCTGACTACAGTGTTGACTGTTCAAAACCACGTCATCTGGCTCACACGTGAGCAATTGACAGAACCGTATCCACGTGAGAGGTAAAAAAAGGTTGGAGTTCTGAAAGTCAGAGCTTTGTTGGTTTGGTGGAGGAAAGCATAATACTGTAGCATTCATAGCAAAGCTCTGGAGGCATCCTCTCCAGGGACAGAGCCAGAATGCCCACGCACTGTCAGGTTGTGGGAGACATTTCTTCCACTGCCACGGCCACTGTAATGACAGATGCCATGGGAGGGAGAGACTTCAGCCGTGCTACAGTATATATAGGCATTAGACAACTTCAGGTCAGGTCTTAGTCATATCTCGAAAGGTCCCAAATGACAGCATGATACCGGAGATGAGTGACTGGGAACTTATCAGGCATAATAAATGATGCTCCTGTAAATTAGAATGACTATCAGTGTACAGAGGTTTAATACACTACTAATGGCAGTTATGCAAAGTGCTATAAATAACTTTTACTGTTGTGTAAAATGCTGCAAATAATGTCACACGTGTAGTGCAGTTTAAAATCCTGAAATCTGACAGAAAAGTATTAGAAGAGATGTCACAATGCCTGCTGGATTTAGGATGTTTTTAAGTCACTGATTGGATACAGAGTCCACACAACTTGTGGCTAAGGCTTAAACTGGCTGCTGTTTGACTATCACAGAAAGTGTGGCCCTTCTGAACTCCCTTTGACACCCCCGGTTAATTACTATCAGTGCAGTACTGCAAAGCACTGAAAAATAATCAGTGTAGATAAATGTGTTACACATACTTGTGGATGTAGCATAAACTGTACAGCACACTGTTTTTCCTCTGAAAAACAACATAAATTACTGAAAAGAAGAAGCTATGAGACACAGGGAAGTCGCTAAATAATGAGAGGAAGCCTGTCAAATGTCACATTTCCACCTCCCTCCGATAATCTACAATGTCCAAGTCCCTACATTATGCCCCCAGCATCCATATCACGGCTACAACACGAGCTGCTCCCAGACGACACAGCTAGAGTCAATATCTGACTACATGGGCTTGAGACAAAAACCTTCATGAGAATTTTAAATTGCAGAATTGTTGTGACAAAATTACAAAATGACAGCGGTCGTCATAATATGAAAATGACAGTGTCATTACATGAAGGCAGGTTTTCATTTATTTCATTGAACAAGTAGATCAAACAAAAATAGATTATTGTCTCTACTTGAACAATTTAGCTCTCCAGGTTTGTCTCTGAGATGGAAAAATTAGAACAGAACTCTAGAACAGAATTAAAGAGCCCTTCAACCTAAAAGCTACTTGTCAGGTGTCAGGTGTTTCCTGCTAAAGTGATCTCATCATCCAGAGACAGACAAAGTCGATTCAGACATTTTGTCACACAAATCAATGGTCCCTGGACAAGGGGTCTGAATTCATAATGAGTAACATCCTCAAATTATCACCACATGAGTTTGGTAAGATAAGGCTGTCAATATTTAGCCTGCTAATAGAAAATGTTATTTTCAACCAATACAGTTTAAACAACACTGGCACGGCCATTTTTGCCACGACATATATTGTTTAATGAGCACTGAATGGCAATGGTACCCATGGGAATGCTTACGTTTTCCCGATATTAAAAAGGATAAAATGAATGCACAGTACTGTATCATTATCTCACAAAGAGTGGATATACCACATTAGAGTGCAATGTTTAGGTAAGCTATGAACTAGAAAATGCTTTGAATACAGTCTCTGTTGTAGTGTGACAGAGGATTAACTGTTGGCTGTGTTAAGACGGAACCACATTGCGTGCATTGTTTACTCGCAAGAGACTGTATCGACATGACGGCGTTATCCTCTCATGACATTGACTATGCTGACACGTTTCAATAACAACAACAAAAAATAGGAAATCCGAAACGTCCAGCGTGTTTCAAACCGTCTTTACACAACAGACGGAATGAAGAAACCCTGATTTCAACAGTTTCGGATTCCAGAGTGGCTGATGCAGGACACCCGATCCCAGATCCGCGCTGCCATTGCACAAGAGCCCACGTGCACGAGCATCTCCTAACGACACCCCGCCCTGCATGACCTCCGACCCCAGGCTTCTCACCCGGACATCAGTGGCGTCCCCGTGGCGGACGTTGCTGGCCCAGGTGCTGGGCTCACTGTTTGACTCGAAGGAGTGGAACACCTTCAGGACCCGGTCCATGCCCCCCGGGGGACGGTCCGGGCCCAGGCTGAGCCGCGACTTGGCGCCCGGGCCCAGGGTGTGGTTCAGGGCGGGGTCCAGGTAGGCAGCCGCCATCCCTTTGCTGGATGCTAGGGGTCTGTCATATTCTGTTTGGGGAGAAAAGGCACAGGGTAAGGCTACAGTACAGACAGCGTGGGCTTCTTCCTGTTCGTAGCTTTAACACAGAGCCGAGCAGCACACAATAACAAGAAGGTCCCAAGCATTTTAGAAGCGTTTATCAAGAGATATTTACCCATGCATGGCAAGCTCAAATACTTTACGTTATTACAAACGGGGACATAACAAGCCACCTATTGATGCTGTCCCTAGGCAAACATGTTGTTTATAGTGAGTGGATTCAATGTTTTTTGTCTGAGATCACGTGGCAAGTGTTGGTTTTGCTTTGCCCAAGGGATATACGGGAGGGATTGGGCAGGGATCGCAGTGTCCATTGTTGGCAGGGGTATGATGGGGTCTCCTCTGGCCCAGCCTGTGGACGCAGTGGGAGAAGCAGCAGCTGTCCGGCACCGCGTGCTCTGGTTCACTCTCCCACGCCGGCAGCAGGGGGCGTATATGAGCACACTCGTCTCGCGAATAGGATATTCCAAATTCGGGTGGGACTGAAGATTGCAAATTTGTTTTTAAAAAAGTTACAATGTTCCTGCCTAGCTATGAACTTCTACACCGGAAGCTGAATGGAAATCTCCATAAGCACGTACAGGATGTCTAGTAGCTGAATGCGCAAATGTATGAGGACTAGGCTGACAGCAGACACATGCTCAAAAGCAGATTATACATACAGATTTAAGCCACTCCAATTAAACTGATCAAATAAAACATAAAAAATATGGCCATCTGGGGCTCCATTAGAAAAATCTTTATCCTGGCTCAAAGGAATTGTGGTCAAATATCAATCTGTTTCATCTTTACATAATCCTTTTTCTTTATAAGTATGGAAGCTTACATCTATGTGCAGATTTTCAGATGTATTCTCTCAGTGACAAATTTTGCACAATGGCATGTTTTTAATGTAATATCACGGTCATAAAAACTACATTATCAATCAAACAGCATCTGCTGCCAAGCTGATCCAGCTTCGTCGACACGATGGTGTAGATTACAGTTACTGTAAACTTCAGACATTTTAGGGCAGAACATCCATGTATCATTGAGCCAGAGCAGTCTTCCATTTCATGTTACTTCAACTCTTTAAGCAAAAGGAGGGAGACTGCGTGGTGCCAACTCTCCAACTCTCACCCCAGACCCCCTGTGCAGCTGGGGGTTTCACTCCCAGCTATGGAAGGCCTACTGCAATCACATCTCTATCTGCAACCCTCTCTGCTCTCTCACCCGCACAAACTGAAAACATGGGGAAGGAGGGCAGACTTTTATCAAGAGCTGTCAATCGTCCTTTTGAAAAAAGTGCTCTGGTAGTGTTTGAGTTCTCCACCATAACTTCTCAGAATAGATCTTGAATAAGTGCATTTTCTCATCATAATAAGAGAGCAGGATGATGCCAGTCGGTTTGGGAATGAACATGTTAGAGTCATTTAAGACCTGGATTTTGACAGGAAGGCTGAGCTGAGCTTCATAAACTCTGGGTTTGTGATTGAAACGCAGAAATGCAAAAATGATGACATGACACATGGTTCACTCCTGGGTAAGTAAGTTGTGTTGGGTAAATTAAAAAACACAGCAATGTGCTGTAATTGGTCAGGAACCAAGCTTATTTAGCCGGAAAGTTCTAGGTTCAATTCTCCAATGGGCCATTGCACCTTTAAGCAAGGTACTAAACCTGAAATGCTACAAGTACCCAGCTGTTTAAGTGGGGAATATGTGCATCTTAAACAGTAATGAGACTGACAGCACCTGCAGTGATAATACCTGAGGTGTTGCCTACATCAAACTAATCACTTCCTTCTGCCGGGGAGCCGACTCGCTGATAATTTAATGAAATGTATCATAACTACACTGCTGAACATAAACAGAAAAACTGGGCAGAGCAAACAATAGACAATGACCTAACACCTCAACCAATAACCATGGTAACCATGGTGTCAAGAGCGAAGCACAGTAGCTTTTCAGGCAGTGAAAACAAAGACACACAAACACACAAACACACACACAGAACATTTCCAGATATTTTACATTTAGAAAGCCAATTGCTAATAAGATGGATTTCTCATAAATATGTATTAAAAAGTCTAATGTATATTCATGCTTCATAGTACACTTGATTTATTTGAAAGTAATAACATACCAGCACTGAATTGAATGCAGCACTGTTTTGTCTTTACGGCTTCAGAAATAAATATCAATGGAGAGGGAGTTAACTGTCGTTGAAACAAACTGCATTTTTTCCACTAAGCACGAGGTAGCTACATGATACAGCTGACCTGGGATCAACACAAACATGAGATAATTACTGGTGATGTCACAACAACAAACTCAAACAAACTCAACATAATCCATAGTTTCAGCTGCAGGGGTCATGAAAATACCTATATTTAATACAAGGACATTATTTGTATCATACAATATATAAAATAAAGCAGCCTGTAGTAAGCGAGACAAAAAAAGCTAATGATAATGTTTTGTGCCAGAGAGAAACGTGATGTTCAGACGCAGCCTATGCACACAACTTTGTGCTTACATATGATGTAATCGGGGCGGGCGTCTGCTCCGCAGCCAGTGGTTTGCGGTGGTAAATCACAAGTCATCCAACGAATCCTGCGCCCTTCAACCTCACCATCTGCTGACATCAACAACTTCCAGCCAACTACAAAGAGCAGCACATCCCAGGCTCATAGAGAGCCTCAGACACACGTTTCCTTAAGCTGCAATCTGTCTCTCAGAGGAACCCTCCCTCCCTCCCCCCTCTGACACTACTGATATCCAGACACTCCAAAGTGTGGAAATGCTCACATCAACAGAGCAAAGGCAGCCACACCCTCTGACCTATCAGTGAAAAGAAAATGGTTAAATGACTATCAAACAAAACCTAAATGTCTTTGTTTATCCCTAAGCAGACAGCCGCAGCCATAGAGTAAGAAGATTAAAGTGCACTCAGCAACAGATGGGTACGGAATGTGATTACAGAAAGGTAGGGAAACCTTCAGTCTGTTTCTGTTCCTTGGTTTAGAACGAGCCCTGTCTTCAGGTCAACCACAGTTCCACACAGACACGCTCTCTCTCTCTCTGACTCCTACCTTTGAACGGGAAAGGCCAGCAGGAGCACACCACTTTGGATTCACGCTGGGACACGCACTCATGGCCATCGGAAAACATGAGCGGTGGGACGGAAGGAAATCCAGAGCAAGCATCTATTCCCATGAGTCGAGCCGGCAAATTTGAGCTATTCCTGCCAAGGGGTTCTCCCATCCGGAGCCAACACACACCCGAGCCCGACCGTACTCCGCCTCTCCGCAGCTATGACATCACATCCTGCTAACACAACGCAAACACCTGGCTGCCATTTACTTTCCACCTTTCCTCTCTCCCCAGCCCTCTGCGCTAGTCCTGTCCTGTTCCACTGAGACTTTGGGCAGGTCTGCAGTCAGCTACGCCTTCGCCTGTGGAGTGGAGCGAGGGTCACGGAGAGATTACAAAACTGCCCTTTTCAGCCGGGTATTGCAGCAGCTGATTGGACAGGTCTGCTGGCGCGCAGGTCGGCTCACAGAGCAGATTTCTGTAAATAAGCACTGCAGCATGGCTTAGACAGGCTCCGCCCACAGCACCGCCCACAGGGCAGGACTTCACCTGCACGCTCAGCGGGACTTTAACCATTAAACCGGCAAACTGTCAACCGCAGAATTCAATTGGAAAAATGTATTTTTTAAAACATTCTGACATGGCTTGGTTAACACCTTACCTTTGGTTCTAGACATTCCACTCGTTTAACGGCAATGTAATGTCCTTATATCTGAGGAATATGTTGAGAATACCATCATTTCACATCCTAATAAATAAATATAAACAAAGTACAAAGCAAAAAATGTCATAAAGGCATTCTGCACAAAGATGAATACGTCTTTAAAAGAAGAAATGGTTCAGACAGCCTAAATTACTAACTGTATCTACATTAGAAAATGAAAGAAACCAAATATTATGAAATAGAGCAGGTGGCAGCTACGAAAACAAAAGTAATTGCTAGCTATGGGGGGCCCAGACCACGATGCCTTCATCTCAAACACACACACAGGACGACATTCAAATATTTAATGCCAATTGGCCTGGCATTACACTGGTTGTTGTAATATCTCTCAGAAGAACAAATAAACTCACACAGGATGTTAAGCAAACAGGTGCTATTAAATGGGCACACCTATATTCTGCAAACAATGGGGGATAATTCAGCTAAGAATATGCAACCCTGAAACACAGAAATGTCTGACTTGTTCAAACTCACTAATTGACAATCCACACCTGGGATTGTGTATTTTTATTAAAGGGCTGCAATATGGCATAGTGGATCAAGAACTAAACCCAGGAAAGTCATTATAAAAGGTACTAAAAAACCAAGATGAAAAAGAAAAAAAATACACTTCATGGAAATGATTAATTATTCTGTCTCACGATAAATGCTTTCCAGTAGTGGTTGTACTAACATTACACATGCCCAAAAGCTAAGAGCACAAAGTCCAAACTCCAAATTTGTTTAGTCGTAAGGTCGGAGAGTTAATTTCCTCCAGTGAGCGCCAGAGATCATCTGGAGACTCCTTTTATTCCATGGGTGTTTGAACGGGTCGCCTGCTAAATTCCAAAATGTTAAAACGTATGTACTGTAATAAGATTATTCTCAGGAAAAATAATGTGTCAGAATAATGTTCTGTGTCAGTGCAGTGTTGAAAATACCCCACTAATGTACAGCCTTGAGCCACATGACACATGCTAGCAAATAGTAATATAGCAATATAAACTGAAGTGTGCGTGTAAATCACGCTACGGACTCCCGCTCCAGATGTCCAACATTTACCACGAGCTCGTTATGTGCAGTACCATAAGCACAAGCTCTCTCTCTCTCCTGCCACATACGACATGTATCAACTGCTCTTCTGAGAGGTTCGGCAATATTACCTACTCTACATTGTGATTCTTAGGAAATATACGCTTGTAAAATGGCACTTTACAACACCTAATCGTGATGCCAGTGAGTGGAAAATGCAAAGTGTGACTGTTTTTACGGTAGGTCCTGAGTCTGTAATTTCAACGTTTGCGTATTCCTAGTTGCTTTGATAGCAGCAGCAGCAGAATTATTTTTTCATTATAGAACCCCTCTGAAACATGGATGGAAGCATGCAGATTAAGACTTACACTGTACATCACGAACACACACACACATACACACACACATACACAAACACACGCGCACGCGCGCACACACACACACACACACACACACACACACACACACACACACACACACACGCACACACACACACACGCACACACACACACACGCACGCACACACACACACACAGCACAGAGGTACAAATATCCCTGCCACAAAGGTACATCACTCTTCATTATAACAGAGTGAACCAATTTTACTAATTTAAAGAATTTCAAACCCAGATAAATTCTTCAGAAAATGATTGGTTTTACAATGAAAATCTGGGTCATGTGGCTTCGGATCCTGGAGTTCAAAAATGCACCAGTGAAGCCAATGACCTTCATAAGGACAACACTTCATCAATGTGTTAAAGAGAAAGTAAGAGGGAGAGTTAGAGACAGAAAATGAGAGAGCGCAGGAGCTGCAGTGAACGATGGGTCACGCTATGCTTTGAGCCTTGAGCAGAAATATCCATGAGACCGAGAGAGAGACTGCCGTAGCTGAGGTGCATACCTGGCCTCGATATCAGCCACTGTGACAAGTCGCTAATAACAGCGGCAGCCAATATTTAATTAGCACAAAGCCAATGGGAATTCACCCCTCCACGATGAAACACAATGTGTCACAGCCGTTTTCCAGCAAAGCAAGAGAACCATTTTCATGTTCCAAGGATTCATTTTACACATATCAAACAACACAGTGGATGGATTAGCTACCAGCCTACATCTCTCATGAAGCTCAGGGCATATGTCTCCATTTGCTTCTCGTAACACTGACAAGGAACCTTCACACTATCTTGCTTTCATCAGAATACAACTGTAAAAACTAAGTTGCCTTTCGCCACTTTATGCTGTTAAGTAACAAATTTCAAGCTAAGACAGAATGAGAAGGTGAGAAATCTAAATTATGTTCAATGACAGAACACAAAAAAGACAATTAAATAATCAAGGATACCGATTGTGAACACTGCTTGCAATGCGCTGATTACTATGAACTGAAGCAGGGCTTTTAAAACGAGGTTAGCAGGTTCAATTTCCAAATGGGTTCCGGTGCTCCCAAATAAGGTCAAATGAATTCCTTCTATAAAATTATGTTGCTGATATGTAAACATAGTTTCTGTGAGTTGCCTTTTGAAAGAGTGTCTGCAAAGAAAATTAACAATAACATCAATTACTAAAAAGAAAAAGCTGGATTGTATTAGTCATAATACCCATAATAACAAGAGCAGCAGTAGAAGCTTACTTGTTAGGCTACATAATGCTCTGACACAGAAGCACAGAAGCAAAGTATTAAACATCCCACACAAACACAGCAAGCGCTGTCTCATCCCCACACTGCGAACGTACTCTGAGGAGGAAGAGGAAGATGAGGAAGGAAGGTGTGAGCGCAGGCTCCTCGAGTCCAGCAGAGGGGGAAGGGGTTGCACCCCGTGCTCTCCATGTGGAAGGGACCTTTCTCTCGGACCCAGATTGGACCCAACCGTCACACAAGCGCACGGGGACCAGGCTGCGGCTAGCGCATACCGTGCCCCGTCGCTCACCCAAATCCACACGCTGAGAACGGCAGTCACAGCCCAACACCGGCACACGGACACCTTACACCCAGCCCAGCATGTTAGCAGCTCCGGGGCATGGCGGCACTGGAAATAAATATTTCCGCTTTTCCCAGAGAATTCAAAACCATGCAACGCGCTGTTGTCCGAGAATGGATCCAACACCCTGCTGTACAACAACACCCTCCAAGAACAGAGCCAACATCGTGCTGGGATTAATCCACTGGTAGCAGAACTAACATCCTGCTGGGATCACTCCTCTGATAGCAGATCCAGCCCGCAAGTGATGAGATGATGAAGATTTAGGTTATCACAAAGAATCTTCACCAGCAGAACCCACTTAGGTTAGGAGGAAACACGTCCTTTAGCTCCTGTACGCATCTGCAGCAAGTGAAGCTCACTCAGGTGAAAAGTGTGTGTGTGTGTGTGTGAGTGTGTGCGACTTGAGAGGAGAGGCAGAGAGAGCAGTGCAGGAGGGGAGAGCAACCAAAATAGAAAAGGAGAGCGAGGGGGAGGGCGACAGAGACAGAAAGTGAGGGAAAAACAGAGTGAGGGAGGGAAGGAGAGAGGGGACCTATTTCACTGTGCCTCATTAATATTCTAATGGCACCCTTTCCAGTGCTCGCCCGGCCCTCTTCTGTTTACCACATCGCTGGCCTGTCGCCAGCTCCATTCGCCTGGGTCACTGCTGGTGCCCCACTCAAAACACACCATGTCAGAGCCCTCCATTTCATTCACCTTCATCCACGGACTGAATCCTCTCGCTTCACTCACTTACTGAAGGTGACATGGAAACATGAAAACATGCAAGGGCTCATTTCCTCTGGGGACAATAATTAAGCGATAACTATACTGACTTTAACCTTATAAAAATTGTTCCAGTTCATAAATGACAGGCATTTTTCAGATCACTGTCAGTGAGTAAATAGCAGTGAGTGTGCATGTGTGTGCTTGCGTGTATATAGTATGTGCGTATGTGTGTGTGTGTGTGTGTGTGTTTATATGGGCATAAGATAACTTCTGGCCACATCAGAGAAGGGAATTCATGGTGATTATTTCCCTCCCTACAGAGGCTGACCAATTGCAATTCAGACCGGATATTCAATTGTTTCAATCTACAAAATTCAACATTCATGAACAGCAACTCTATAAGCCTGGACTAAACAAAAATAAGAGGTGATTCACCAATATTTAGAATCTTAAAGTCATTATTTACACAGATCTGGAGCTTCATAGTGTTTGGCTAAAAAAGAGTACAGACTGACTTGCTTACTTTAGACTTGCACTCAAGATCAGCATCAGGTGTTGATTCAACATGTCCGCACTGCAGGCAATTCTGTTGTTTCTAAAGCATGCTACTTCTTTCAAAAAGCTACAGCAGCTCTATTAACACATAATAAGCCAGTTAAAGCCAGATTATCAGGCTACAGCCCACGAAAGCAATTACAATCAGACACTTCTATGACTCAACCTATAACGTATCCATTTTCCATTAAATATCACACCAGGACCACTTGAAGAGGAATAGGAAGGTGAAATAATGAATCACATAATGGAAGCCATAGTGAATGACAAATGACCATTGACTTAATCTACTGTGGTGATATGCTTACGTGGGGGAGGACACAGTAGAAAAATAGAAAATGCTTAGTTTCCATTAACTTGACCTACTGGCTTGACTCTACCTTTAAAAAAATAACCTATGCTCGCCCTCAATTAATAGACACTAATGTCATATTACTGCTCAAAAACAGCAGTCAGATGAAAAGCAAAAAATAATCAATTTCCCAGGACCGAACAACACGTCTAAAACCCTGGTGGATTTTTCCTACCGGCATAGAATATCGAAACAATTAGCACTTGCATAGAGGTGGTGACCGCTTCATCTAACAGCTAGAAGAGGCTGCCAGATAGAGACAATTTGACGAGTCTTTCTATGAGTAATGAGAAATGAGTAAGAGACGGTGATGCACAGGGCCTGCGCGGGTCTGAAAACAATGCCCAATAATGCCCAGACCCAACACAACACGGCAGCCTCACACTCTCAACCAACCAGAAACAGGGTCCACGTTCCGTCTATAACAGACCCTAAACCAAGGAGTAATGAATAACAAACACCTTTTGTAAACACGCCTATCGTCCTGTAAATTTATTAAAAACTGTTGGGGCTTGTGGGTGGCTCATCCTATTCAGGCACTGTTTCATGCATGGATGGGCCCCCGCAGTATGGCATCTAAACTGGACCAGGCCAGAGCCAACCGAGGCTGACAGCCTCGCAGGGCAACACCATGCAGCATCTCCCAGGGAACAAACAGTTTAAGTCAGAATGACAGGGGGCAGGGGCATCCAGAAGTCCGCCTGTTGAGCTGTGCATGAAGCTATGAGCCCAACTGAGCAAACTGCGATGTGATGAGTTATGGAGGCTGACATATGCTTCAGAGGAGAGCACCTGCTGGTAAAATATGTGGCTAGTATAAATGAACAGGACATCTGAAGATTATGGCAATATATCCAGTGTCCGTCATTCAAAATTCAGTTTTCATGGTATTAGTAGCCTACCGTAACTGAAAACTGAGAAAATGCACGCGCACGCGCACACACACACATACACACTAGTTTGAACATGTTCCTCAATAATATAATTTAATCATCAGATTACCTTGAAGCTTAACCTCAAGTTAACAATCAGTAATAATATGTTCTCCTCTGGGCTAATATACACAACCACAGCAAAATGGCTTCCCATGCAGCCAGTCTTCCAAGTAGCGCAACAGGAATGCATGTCTTTATAAATTGCATGAGGAGGTACTCAGAATTAATTAAGTTTTAAGTTGAATTACGTAAGTAATGCTTCTGCCCAGCCTGATAATTCCTCATTAAATAAAAAATGAAATAGTGAACATATAGATGTTAAAGGGCTCATCCTCGCTCAACTGCTTGTGTGCAGACACATGCACACACACAAACGTTTCTGAAGAGAACAAACTTTCAGTGGCACCCTTGGCCTCTTCCTCTCTTTTTCTGTCTAGCACAAGCTTAAAATACACCACAGCCACAAAGTCCCCAGAATATTACAGCCCTCGTTCCAAGTTAACCTTGATGTGCTGAACTTTAAATAACAAAAAAGAGCAATGTGTTCCCTTATTGTGTGACTCAAACAATGTGCAACTGAATTTGAATTAATAATGAATTAAAATTACACAACAATTAATATTAACAAAGAAATGTTTCAATACAAGATAAGACAGGAAACTAGGATATTACTCAATCTCAATGGTGACTAAAGAAGTTGCAGTCCAGCCAAAATAACCATGGTGAATCCATGAGAATGAAATATAAGAGTAGAACAATCAGCTTGACAATACAATATTTCTTGAGGAGCACACCAAAGACCAGAGAAAAAAGCAAAAATGTGTTTTCAAAAAATGTTTCAACTTGCCAGACACATACACTTACCTGCATAGTACGAAATCCTGGAAATATCTGCAAAAGAAACAGAAAGAGCTCTTGTCAGTAACAGGTCCTCTAGTGACTGAATTTGAAACATCTGGCTGTTTATCTGATTGATTTGTTTGTGGAAAAAGAATGCAAATCCAACGGTCTGGAAAATCATGTGCAGAGGCTGCCCTCTAGCTGTTGTTAAGAGGGGCCACTTTATACACATCCTTTATGTATACATTTCTTACAGCGAACAGGTCTTGAATGTAAAGAGCATGCAAGGAAAATAATTCAACAGATTTGCCCACACAAAATACAAAGTTTTACTTGCGGTTTATTGCTTGTAGTGAGCCAGACTATTTTCTTTAAATGAAACAACTTCCGAAAAGGTCTAGTTCCCACACCGCTATTGATTAAACCACACCATGAAATCCACTCAGTGTCTTTGTGTTTCTGCTATCGCAGACTGACAAACATGTTCAATTTAAGACTCGCCATATTAATGCCCCACGGGCAGTCATGTATTCATCATTAGGGGCCTGGCATTTTTTCAGCTAGTCAGTATTCAGCTCTTTTCCTGGAAATAATTCAGAACAGCACTGCCATTGATGGGAGAGTGACATTTCACGAACCCAAGAATGAGCACCATTATTCGGTATTCTCAGGAACTGATGCTGATTGGTCCGTACAAGACAGATAGATTGTGGCAAATCCACCCAAGACAGGGTTCAATGAGGTTCATGGATACTGATGTTACTAAATGCTATGCGTGGGGGAAGCAATTCACAAGCAATGCAACAGAAGATAGAAAAGAAAGATTGTATAACAGCACTTGTGTGTAGCAACAGAGAGGCGGGGTGGTGGGGGCAGAAGACATATTTAGAATCAGCTTTATTGATTTTAAAATATAGTGAAAATTATGTTTGTGTACTGGGTTGAGATGAGTTGAACGTTAATTCTGTATTACTTATTTTTTGTAGTTATGGTTATGTTTCAAACAAAAAGAGAGTTTAAGATGGTTGTTTTATATTACTTACTTTCTAGTAAGCAGAAGGCTTCAACACACACTGCCAAAAATCACACAACCACAACAGGTGGTAATTGTGTCACTAACTACCGTAATTTTGAAGCTGAAAATTTGAGAAAATTGGGAGAGACAGGGAGTGGGAGAAGGAAATGAACGTTAGCCTATTGGCTTGCAGCTAAACACGCTTGTCAGATATGTGGAGCCCAAACCAAGAGCTAGAGAAGTCATGTAGCATTTCTATTCAGGTTCAGTGATCATTTAAGCTTGCTGTGAGGAGTGGGATGATAGTCCTGAAAGCTACCGTTCTCCAGCTCTCTGTGATCAAGGCTCCTGGACACTGCCATGCCTGGGCTGTAATCCACAAACGCTGCCTGTCTAAAACACAATTCCTCTTATAGTGCCCAATTCCTTTAACCTTTAATATGAAACTACGACCACACTAAACAATTGGGGGAAAGGTCCACTTTGAGGTTTTGTTTTTGTGTTTTGAGTACAAGGAGCTGTGTCGGTTAAAAAAAGAAAAAGAAAACCGTGTTTGCCCAACCTTGAGAAAAATTATTACCAGTGAACAAAATAGTTTTCCTATGACTAAGTTCCATGACATTAGCGATCATAATGTATTACCTAACACTGTGCTTAATGGTTAAGTATTGCACAAACATGCTCTGTGGGTCTCTTCCAACCGTGAGGCCCATCTCAAAAGGCAAGTTCACTAATTCTAAAAAGGCAAGTTTAGCCTCTGTTATCCTGCAGGTGAAAAATGAAAATCAAACAGACCCAGCATAGCCAGGCGATGCAGGTTGCCTCTGTAAAGAGTGTGTGCTGCAGTGGGCCTCTCTCTCCACTGTGCTCAGGGAAGGTGTGGGAGGCTGAATGTCACGTACAGGGGAACGTTCGGCTGTAAATAGCTCTCACTTAGGTCATGCGGAATTTCAGATCTCGATATCGTTAAAAGACCACAATGACTCTGATGAAGAGGTACATATAAACATTTGTGCTGATGCCAAGACAGGCTGGAAGCTGCTGAGTCCTGTTAATGATGGATCAATGAATATTTAATTTTGATTTTATTTCCTATCTCCATATCTATCTATCCAAATTAGCCTAACATCCCACACTGAACTGAGTGTAAAAACCTGGTAGACCACATCTACCAAGTTTTCAAATCCAACACCCACAACTTATCACTGACTCAGTTGTAGGCATAAAGGTGCTGAGCTATTTCCACCATCCATACAGTCTCTGATCTAACTGGCCCTTGTGCCAGAGCCAGCTTTTTTTATTTTTTTTACATTACATTACAAGGCATTTAGCAGACGCTCTTATCCAGAGCGACGTACAAGGAAGTGCAGATCAAACACAAGTACAAGTGCGAAGAGGACCTGAGAGCTTCTTCTGTTAATCCAGCCAGAGTTGAGCAGCTTCACGTCAGACCTTCCTTACATTGATATACAGAAAAGACAGGATTACAAGCCTACACCCCTTTTATATTGTAGCTCTGGAACCAGGCTGGCTTTTATTTCCCATTTAATACTGAAAACTACAATCACACCGGGCCAGCATACCGTTAGCCAGAACCAAGCTGGGACATCATACCCCTTTGACCAGTGTATCCGGCAGAAAGCCTGCTCTTTTTGCCTCTTTAGCACTGCAGAGCTGGATTGAGACTGACTTATTACACCCCTTTACCACTGCAGAGCTGTACCCACGCTGGCTAATTATACACCTTTAACACTAGAGCTGGAACCAGGCTGACTCATGTCATCCCTTTAAAACTTGAGAACTGGAACAGGGCTAATTTACTATGTTTAGTTTTGGGGAGGTTCTCCATTATCTTCCCTGACCCATGTCAGCTCAGTCCACTTACAGGCAAGGTAATGACAGTTAGAAAGGTGCATACCTGATAGCAAATCTAAAAAAAACGATAGGATTTTCAGCATTTTTCAGGAGATGGGCAATGTGAAGAATTTCAATAAAAATGGCAGAGTTGGACAGTATGAAAACAAATTAGTTCAGGATAAAAATGGAGCCTTTCCATGTCTTTGAGGATGGCAAACATGACCTTTAAAATGGAAGCAGTGAACTACATAAATACTGAACCAGCTCCACCAGTTGGATCTGGAACTGGAGCTGTTAAAAGGCTGTCTGCACAGCTGCACAGTTGATTGACTGGTGTTCACATACTGACAGCAGGCAAAACTTAAAATGGGGATGTCTGTTTTAACCTACTGTATAGCTCCTCAAAAAATTATTATGTTATACCTTGTGTTTATCTCATTATATAGTGCATATTCATGTGAATAATAACAGTTTACCTAGGACCTAGGGCTACACATATTCATGACTGGACCATATCCTTAATAACTAAATATACTTTTATACCACTGAAACACAGTATTCAATTTATTATAAATTACTACCTTCACGAATGTAACATCCCTGATTTGGATGATAAATACTTTTTATATCTTTAACATTCTACATACTGTACACTGTACAAGGATGTCAGTGCAGCTGAAGAAATGTACAAATATCCACAGCACAGATGGGAGTCCCAGCAGAAACGGAATAAATATGGACTACCTTTAAATGTTCAAAATCACTGGAGTGGCACTCGGAAGGCCTGACAGAGGGAGCAGTCTCACACACAAACCAAACTACACATCCACATTACACACTGCACGCACAACACAATCATAACATAATTTATTTATTGCAATGGCTTTTTTACACCTGGGACATGAAAAAACATAAAATACACAATGCTTTTGGTTTTAAACCGTGCAAGAACCTCAGCTTAGTTTCTAGTCAGTTCCCTCACCACAGTTCATTCCTGTTTAGACTGGTAACAAGGTTTCTTTGGGTGTTCTTTCTACCACTCTAAGTACAAGGAAATTAACTTCCCTCTTTTCTCTTATACCCTTTTCTTACACCCTTCTTTTTCTGTACAAGTTCACTTCATTTCAACAGTTCACTCAATTTGCATGTAAAATGTGTTTCTTGTAAAACCACTATGTGGAAATGGAGAGGAAAGATATTTTGATCACTGATGGAAGATCTTGGCAGGACAGGAGGAGGGTATTTTTATTTTTAATACTTGAGGATAATATATTTGCTACAGGACTTGTGGCGGATGCCCACACATTGCATGATAAGAGCACTAACAGCAGCCCGCAAATTGCTCGTTCTAAAAATTACAATCATCAAAATTTAATGGAGGCAGGAATAATAAAGCCATCATTAAATATGTGAGGGATCGTGCCATTTGTTCAAAGTGCAGAAGCCATTATTCACATAGCAAACAAACAGAGTGCGTGAAATTATCCCACAATAGGGAAAATTCCAAAAGAGATCCATTTCCCCTCTTTGTGAATAAAATGCATTCAAGCCAGGAGCTGGAAGACTGTGGTGGAATCAGAGGAGAAATATGGCTCTGTTATAATCCGATTTAATAAAGTGTTATAGTTTCATAGAAAATGCCATATAACTCACCATACATACTGCAGCTTTACAGAATAATTAAATTAGGACAATGAAGTCTCCCCTGACTTGTTGACCACAATAAGCATATTGCGTTAATTTAATCACAAAACATACAGTACACACCGATATGATAGGTTAACATTCTGTTAACAGCTTGTTGGACACTTTTCCATTACCCAGGTACACACTTAAATGTCTATTAAATTCATGCTGCCATTATCATATATTCTTTGTGCCCATGATACAATGTTAATTCGTTTGCCAAAAATAAACACAACAGTAATTTTGACAAAGCAGCTCTGAATGATCAAATAACTTATTTCTGGGCATTCAAACCAAGTAATAAAACAATATGAGCCTTATTGCATTACAAAGTTTTACTGACTATCATTACCTTCCAAAATACCTTTCCAATAACTGTTAAAAAGGACTGTATGACTTGCCTTTCATACAGTGTATTGTTAATTTGAAATGTAATACAATATTCAGATGCACCAAATACTACAGTGCATGGCGTTGTTCAGCTGGTTCACATATTGAAGCTGATAAATTTCATGTTAAACAATTGCCAATTGTGAAATCCTTGCAGAGTCCTATTAATGCAATCACTAGCAAAGCAAAACACAATAAAGCTTTTAGCCATGAGCCATGTTTATGAAAGGGGCTTGCCAGTGATTTCCTAAACAATGCAGCGATCTACTGTAACGTATAAAAAAACAAATATCCTTACCATGGTACAGTCCATCCATTAACAGCAATTATTCCAACAGTCAAGGTTGAGGAAAAATTACAATAACTACTAGCTAATATGTATTCCGAAACAATGTCCTTCCTGATCTACAACTAACTGAGAGTAGTCAATTCAGTCCTGCAGTCATAATGACAGTGAAATGGCATCGGACTGCTGTGAAGAGCACTGACTCAGCCTTCCACATCCACATCAGTGCACACCATGAGAGAGAGCAACAGAGACAGGGTGAGTGAGGAATGAGAGAGGGAGGGAGCAGCAGACATATGAAAGAGACAAGCAAGACCGAGGGAATGCAAACCAGATAGGGAAGAAAAAAAAAAGAGAAAACAAGGGCGTAAGAGAAGCAGAGATAAGGGGCTACCCTAAACAAATAAAAATGCAATGCCGCAGGCATGTCCACACTCTTCCTTTTCTCTAACCTTGCAGACTGGATAACAAACATAAGGAACAACGTAACGTAAACGTGCGGTGTTCTTAACAGAACACGGGGAAGCAGCACCTCGACCAGAAGTTAACGTACATTCAACGGTAGTTTATGATTATGGTTGCTTATTGACTATCTCAGACACTAAAACACTTTGATTGATGTGAATTTGACCAATAAGTATAGAGAAAATGTCAAATAACTGCACTATGTCCCTGTGTTCGGAAGACCGTGTTAGCTCACAATGGTCCGGTCCAAATACCGCCCTATAAGCCTGCCCGGATAACAACAGCGTCCCCACTACAATGAAACAGTGGAGCACTATTACCATGTCACTGTATGCTGAAAGGGATCGTGTATGTGACTCGTACCAAGTTTTCATGAAAATGGAATTATACTTTACATACACCAAAACCTAAGTTAATCTGGAAGTAATTTTTTCGTTATTCGTCATGAAAGTGAGCTAACCTGGTGTTCGAAACACGGTGAGTTTACGCTATCAAGTAACCAATATCCTTATGCAGTCTATCCACAATTTCCATCAATGACTATCCTTGGTCATTCTCCTCTGTAAATTTGCAGAGGTTAAATAAATTACAGTAAACCCCATTGCTCTACAGCAGTGTGGGATCCTTGTGGTTCATAGTTCATTTCTCCATGAAACCAAATTGTTGAGATTGAGTCAGACAAAAGCTTAGAGACCACATGAATGAGGTGGTGAGATCATAATTTATGTGCTAGTTACTCAGTATTTTAGATCTATGCGAAACTTCATGAAATTGTATTTCATTATACTGGGAAAAGTACGGCATATGTCAAAAGCTTTAAAAGCACACAGATTTTTTTAGTGAATCCATAAATAATTTCAACGTGAGACAAAAAACTGATTTATAGCTTTAAAAAACAACTGGGAGCTGTTGCCACACTAGCAATTCTGACATAAACCTTTGCTTTCTCTTAACAATAATGAATTACAGCTGCCGCTGACGGGCACAAAAACAAATATGACCTACATAGAGATCCACATGCCATAAATACCATAAAATAAATAGGGTTTGAGAGATCCGATTCAGTTTAAATGAGCATTGCTCTGGCAATTAGACCAGCTTTTGTAATTCCAGTTACTTTGTGAACTGATGGTGTTATGAAAGTGATAGGCCAACTCTTTAAGGGATAATTCCACATGTAGAAATGAAATCTAAGATCTGTGAAATTCCAGATTGTACAGGTACCACAGTATACAGTTTGATCTAGCAGAGGAAACATAAGCATACAGTTTGATCTAGCCATCCCTCATGAGCTAGCATGCAATATGGTCAGGGGAAAGCACTTCCAGGCGTGTCCTTCCTGTAAAATAGTAGCGCTTCCTAAAAGCTTCATAATTTTTGCATCACTATCCCTCAGCAGTGGTTATAAGTCAAGACCAAATAATTTAATGAGATGCTTCCTTTATCTCTCAACCAGAGCATGAGAGTGGAGTTGAGCAGGGATAAACACAATCAGTTTTAAGTTGCCTGTGTTGTCTGCTCTCAAAATGTAAAGAATGACTTCATCATTCGGTGCCCTTTTGTTATTGTCAGGAAACTTCAGTTTGCTAGCGGCAGCAACGTCTCCATAATCACCTTCACCCCCTCTCCATTCGCAACTTTTATTACACACACAGATTTATTTTTTGGTCATTTTCTTTGCCTAAAAATATCTGCGCCTGCTTATTATCTGGGTAATGTGCAATTGCATGCTGGGCCAGAAGATCACGTGCTGTACTTGTGAAACTAAAGTGCTGGAGCATTATGGAACAGGACAAAAAAAACAACATTCAGACATGCCCATCCACTCTGCTCTCTATGAAAAATATACCTGCTTGACCCCTCGCTCTGCTCCACTCCCACGCCTCGACCGCAGTTTTTGACATGTCAGAGGTCTATTGAAATGTCTACGGCATGTTAACAAAAACACTTCATATTAAAGGCAAAGGTGTTCCATTTATGGCAGGCTGATTTTAAAAAACATTTCAAGAATCTTCTCGTATCACTGTACATTGCATTCTGAGAAGATCTATTTTAAATATCAACCTGCCATTGTCTAGAACCCAAACCCTTGACAAAGACAATGGTGACATCTTTTTCAGGGCTCATTTAATGATCACATTTAAGAGCTACATTGAAACAATCTCCCTTCTTTGATACCATTTCTTGCTCAGGAGAACACAAAAGAAAATGGTAAGGGGGAGGGAGGAGGGGTCTTGGTGCAGGAGATAGATCTAAGAGCCCATTAAGACAATGCACATTCAATGGAGAGGAAGTTCCATTACTGTAAAACCATGCATCCGTCCACACGGATTACCATGACAGGGACAGGGGCTGAGGAAATGCATCAAAACCCATCCTCCACAGGCCAAAACAGGAATCAACTAAATGTGTGGGGGCATTTCATTTTTCTGCATGCACCGCGTTGTTTGTGTGTGTGTGCAACTGTGTGTGTGTGTGTGCGTTTCTGTTTGCTCTATTGGCTGATATGTGTGTGTATGTGTGTGTGTGTGTGTGTGTATTTGTGTTTCTGTTTGCTCTTTTGGTTAATGTGTGTATGTGCGTTTCTGTTTGCTCTTTTGGTCGATGTGTGTGTGTGTGTGTGTGTGTGTATGTGTGTGTGTGTGTTTCTGTTTGCTCTTTTGGTTGATGTGTGTGTATGTGTGTTTCTGTTTGCTCTTTTGGTTGATGTGTGTGTGTGTGTGTGTATGTGTGTGTGTGTGTTTCTGTTTGCTCTTTTGGTTGATGTGTGTGTATGTGTGTTTCTGTTTGCTCTTTTGGTTGATGTGCGTGTGTGCGTTTCTGTTTGCTCTTTTGGTCGATGTATGTGTGTGTGTGTGTTTCTGTTTGCTCTTTTGGTTGATGTGTGTGTATGTGTGTTTCTGTTTGCTCTTTTGGTTGATGTGCGTGTGTGCGTTTCTGTTTGCTCTTTTGGTTGATGTGTGTATATGCACGTTTCTGTTTGCTCTTTTGGTTGATGTGTGTGCATGTGCGTTTCTGTTTGCTCTTTTGGTTGATGTGTGTGTATGTGCGTTTCTGTTTGCTCTTTTGGTTGATGTGTGTGTATGTTTGTTTCTGTTTGCTCTTTTGGTTGATGTGTGTGTATGTGTGTTTCTGTTTGCTCTTTTGGTTGATCAGTCTCATTGCCAAGGTGATGAGTTCTCAGAGCAGCCCAAACAATCACCATTTTCCAAACAAACAGAAAATCCAAATTAAACCTTAATAGAGCTAGGAGACAGTCCCAAGGAGACAGGTTTGAAAACCTCTACAATGCCATGTGAAAAAAAATAAAGCAAGCAAGCGTTTTTATATTGAGAGGCCAAATTAAAGGCCCAGTTCTTTAGGCACATTGCAGTTTACTACAGTGTCTATCAGAAGGGGGAAAATAGACTCTATACTAAATAATATATACTGGTATTATGAGCTTTAATACAAACCAAAGGACTAGCAGAAAAACTAAAGCATATTGGCTCAGCTTGATGATCTAGAATCGGGCCGTGTCCATATATTGAGCTAATTTTGCATTCTGAGATTCTGAACTTGGCAAAAAGATATGATTTCTCATCCAGTCCAGGTCAAAAACAAGCTACAATCACAGGTACATTTGACTGTGGTCAGCAATTGTGTTGTGATACAGTTTACATACATACTGACCCTAACATTCGGAGAAGTGTTCACTCTTATGGTCTGAGAACTTTGCTTAAGCCCAATATAAATAGCTCTCAATCCATATGAAAACTACCTTTTGAGTCAAAAGTTATGTATGTATGGGGGGGTGTATAGTTTGGTGTGTCCGTACTTTGGGTGCTTGCATGTGTACATGGACATCCATGCATACTGCATGTAACATGTATTTGTGTGTATGTATGTGTGCATGCACTGGTACTTTCCTGTTTACATGTGTACTTTATGTGTGCGAAACAGAGTCGTTGTGGGATTCATTTTAGGAGATATTGCCGCTTCTCATACTCGTAACAGTAAATGTGAATTTTTCATCTCTTGTGATTTAGTCATCTACCTTTACAACCATTCTCAGTAGTTCAGAAAGAGGCTCGCTGGTGAATCAGCATCAAAACAAATGCAATATTAATCAGAAAATGGAAATAAAATGCAACGCATGCAGAAACTTTCAATGAGGAATACTAAGAGACTACATGTAGTCACACTAGTAATTTGGTGAGAAATCCACAAAAGAATAGAGCATTGAATTAGTTCCACTTGCTGGAGTCAATGGCAAGTCTTCACACTTTCTTGAGAACCACTTGTGTTCTCTCTTGTTATTTAGGCTAGGGGTTATTTAGGCTTACTGTATCTCAGGGTCTATTTATTCTGACTTGTTCCTGTTCACTATGATTCAAAACAACAATGTAGAAAGACCCATGGTTATTCTAGACTAAAAACATATGCATATTCACATTTTTGTAACACTGATGTCAACAACAGGGGAACATTCTGTTTGTGTGCTTGTGTGTGCACATCAGTACAAAGCATGAATAAAACTGACAACAATGCAACAGCACCACAACCCATTTCACATCATTAAGCAATCACACTGTTCCTGTTCCAATGTACCAGAACACCTACAACATGGTTTCCATTAACTTGAGGTTATAACATCCATACCCCTTGCCACCACTCCAAACACACGTATTATACACCACATTCTCAATTCTACTTTGTTACTTTGCACTCATTGTAACAGAGACAATGACACCTTCGCTAACAAGCCCTTTTCTAGAAACTATTGGTTTCCTCCAATATCTGATTACCCCAGGACAGGCCACCTTCAAATACAGAATACAATGTCCAACTCCCGGCATTGGAGCAGATCCATAACATAGCTTCAGAAGCAGAGGTAAGTGGCTTCCTTCACCTTCTCAAAAAGAAGTAAAACTAGAGCGAAATAACAGCCTTGCGGGTGTATGTCTCCGTCAACCAGTCAACTTGCAGGTTACATCCCTGTCTGTTAAGCAATAACTTTTGTCATTGGTGCATAATGTAAACAACATTACATTTTGAATAAAATATTTTCTGTCATTACAACCTGGATATTTAGTTAAAGGCAGAGTAGTGGAATGATAAGACAAAGAGTTTTGTAATGCAATAATATTTATTTCTTTTTTTTTTATAAAGTTGCACATGCTTAAACAACATTGTATGAATTTATTTGTTTTGCACCATAATCAAATCAAACCAACAACAATTGAAGAATATTCAAACAAAACGTATTTGATACTAACTCTAGAATATCAACTAATAATTACATCACCAATCAACAACAAAATAACTCAAGCTTGTTTTCTTAGCTACAGTGGTAAGCAGAATAGTATGTCACAGTGAAGTTGACCTTTGACCTTTTGGATATAAAATGTCAGAATCATTTTATCCTAATAGACGTGTGTGAAATGGAAAATATTATTAGCAGATTAATTACTGAGCTATGTTCAAAAAACGTTGCCGGTGCGGAGGCATAAAAACAGGAATTTTTCTGAGGTTACTCATAACCATTACTGAGTGGTGACATGCTCAGTCAATGAAAAAGTTACATTTTGCTGAACCGTGACTCACAGAAAGTGAATGGCAGAGCTGCTGAATTTGTGTGCTTCATTTTCTGTATTGATTTCTCATAGACCAGCCTTCGTGTGCTTCTTTTTGTGTTAGGTTCATATTATGTCGATTCTCAGTTTACTACACATCAACAACATACACAGACTGGCAGATGAAGATACAAAACTGATGGGTGTCCTTGTTGGGTTTCAAAAAATAATCAAGCCTCATTAGGGTATAGTCAATAGTGCCTTCCTCACTTACTTTGCTTACTTACTGATGGCCCTTGCATCCTTGAACACTCATTCCAAACCACAGAGCCTGCCTAAAAGTTGTTTCTGCAGCACAATTCTGGCATGGACAAAAAGAAATAACTGCAATGGAAGTGGTGACATCAGTGAGTAAGGTGCATGCACACATCCAGGCCTGTGCCATAGGATAATTCCTGTAAAATGAGGGATCCACTTAAAATAAAATGAATATATTTCTGCTCCCTTTGCCGCTTGAGCTAAAACAACAAAGTAGAAAAAGTTTTCATAAATCAAGGCTAAATCTCTCCCTCGCCCTTTATGTAAAGATAATGTGAAACGCCACCTGGACCTAGTTAGATGCTGAGGAGCATTTGGACACCAGAGTAACTGTTCACCATATGCTAGATATCTCGTTTGATGAAGTAATAGCCCCCCTTTGGCTGACCTGCTTTTGAGGCCAAAACACTATTCGTACAACTGAAGAAACAAGCGTTCAACAATGTTGTCATTTGCCATCTAAATTAAGCACAAGCAATGCTAACGAACAGCAAATGTCTGACCATGAGGGAGCTCTCCCTGTCCCTCCCTCAGCACGCAGCCTCAGCATGCTGGCCGGGGGCAAATGCATGCAGCCATTTAGAGATGGGAACAAAATAACAGTTTCTGTACAAAGCCACACGCACAAGAAATGAGTCGTGAACAGATTGAACATTGTCTATTGAAACTGCAGGGAAACTCATAGAGAAATGACAAATTCTTGCTACACATCACACCGCAGAGATATGGAGATAAAGAGAGGGCAGTTATTGTATCTGGGCCCTATTGTTACTGTGAAATTGTGTTGTATGCTGATAATCTCACGCATCTAACTATAGAATTATCACACATGTAACAGCTTGGTCTCTCACCACTGCATCGAATAATACAAACAGGAAGTAATGTTACCACATGTAAATGTATTTAAACACTGTTATCATCACTGATCAAGGTTTGCGCTTGTGGGTGATTGTGTAACCGCAGAACGGTCTCTCCCCCAGGGAAAGCAGCTGCATTTGTTCCTCAGCTGGCAGAAACAACAGACTTGGGCCTTGGAATCAGAGAAATGAGAGTTGTTTATGGAGCTTAGCCTGAGCGTCAATATTAGCCTGGTGGGCAGTGTGTATAAGCATGTTCCATTAAACTAGTGGCCCCCAATCCTGATCCTGGTGAGCCACAGTGTCTGCTGGCTTTTGTTGTTACAGAGAGTGTGAGCAGCACAGCAATGGCTCAGTTAAAGGTGCTGATTACTTAGTGATGGCTCACTTGGGTCTCCTCATTTCTTGGGTCTGAGTCTGAATCCTGAAGGAAAATAAAACCCAGCAGACTCAGGCTCTCCAGAACCAGGACTGAGGAGTGCTGCATGAAAGCAATATGAGCTCTGGTACGAGTGGGTATGGCTTTTCACGTGTCTGTAGCAACAGAAGGAATTACGATGACAAAATCATGCCCTTCGGCTCTCCCTTCTAGTTATTTGTAAACAGGCAGTTGAGGCCTGGAAATGTAGACTTCATGGTTGCATCTATCTATCTCCCCGTCACATAATTAAGAATGAAAATTACTGTTTTTGAACTTTAAGTCAGCGTACAGCTGACCATACATCTAGCTTACTCATAGGGTTGTCAGTGGGTGTTGCTGGTTGTAGAGTTGAGCAAGGTTGATTGCATAAGCTCACTATGGAGTCTCTACAGTACAAGCCTAAGTTTTAATCACAAACTCAAAAACTTCATCCAGAAGGGAAAACATAACTGTTGTTTGATGATATAAACAGTATAATAAAAGCTTCTAAGACATTTAAAACAAATTAAATAAAAACCGACAAAAACATCACCCACAGCAACAGAAAAACTGAAACAATCTTACAAATGATACCTTAGTCTAATTAAAGGACAAAATGTGTTAATGGCGTGCTGGAATAATCAAGTATTTTGGCATATTGCAGAATAGGCAGCACTCCCAAGAGCACATGGCCTAAACTCAATAACTCATAACATTCAATCCAGCCTTGACATACCGCACACATATAGGGATATGCCAAAAACATATGAAATGAGACGAAAAATGATTAAAAATAAAAATAAAAAACATTGAACAGATTTATATAATAGCACTCAAAAGCAGTAAAAAAAAAAACAGACCTATGTCCAAAAGCGCACTACTGAAATGTAGCCTAGGTGTTTTTCGGAAAAGAAGGGAACGAATATTGCTAATCAGGCTTCAACACCAAGTCCAGGACATGTTTGACAATTACAGCGGGATTCATAAAAAAAAAAAATCATAATCTACAGTCAAAAAATGAGTAAAATGGGCAAACCAGTGTACGATACTTATGTCTATGCATTGCAACAAAACTATAAAGTTGTTTAATTGTGGTATTTTTGGCACTTTTTAGAAAGAGACAGGCACACACCTAGCACACAGTAATTAGGACCATTTAAATGAAAACTGCGGTAATAGCCAAGAGTCCCTTTCATTTAATTCATTCTTTAAAGAAAATTGTTGTTTTTTCTTTCATTCATATCATAATTGCATTGTATAGTAACGTGTATTTCTCCTTGGAATTTTCCCCGCAAGCGGCAGCTTGCATGGAAAAGAGGCAAATTCCTCACCTCACCCCAAGCACACATCCAACACACACACAGATCGCCAAGCCCGCCCGGTCTACCTACACATATTCTCACATTTGTCTAGCATTGGGGAATCATAGTGCTTGTTCACAGCTATGACAGTAAAGAAAACAACAAACATACCTCCATGAGCACAACTCAAAATACTCCAAAACTGCATATCCCACTTGTGAAGGAGGGAGGCAGGTCTGCGCTCCCAAGCAATTTTCTTCCTGTTTCTTTCACTCCGCTAGAACAGTCCTTTCTCTCTCTCTCGCACGCAATCACATGTTCATATACACACACGCAATCAACATACCTGGCCCCTCCCACTACCCCACCCCAGTTCAGCATTTATAAGCACTGCAACTGGGACAGGAACTCAGGTAGTAATCAATGAACACATTTCTCAAAGATTGCTGATTTTCTCCATAAGCTGCTTACTGACGCAGACAACTAGAAGAAATAGAACAGCAATGTGAAACTCTGACAACTGACACTGACAGATAACATTGCAGTTTTACTTGTACTCTAACTTATTTGTTAAGCAGAACTTGTGAGTGTGCAACAGACAAGGTGATGTTCCATAGTCTGAAAAATGGATGCAATATCAAAGCCTGAAAAACTATGAGGATGTAAGAGGAGCGCTTGCTTGTATGTATAATCATATGCAAAAATTTGTGCACCCCTGGCCAAAACGCCTTTTACAACTAATATCTTGGTGAACAGAAGTGAACCTGACCTTGAAATGGCACAAAGTTAAACATGACACATTTCTTCAAATTTTAAAGCATTTTATTTAAATATTTTACAGTTTCTAAATAATAAAAAAGGGAAAAGGCCCTATGCAAGTTTGGGAACCCTGTCAATTAGTACCTTGTACTCCTCGGGTAACTATAACAGCTTGCAAATGCTTCCTGTAGCCAGCTTCTTTCAATTCTCGTTTTTAAAGCAATCTTTCTTTAAAATTTGCAGAAAGGTGGCATGTTTAACAAGGGATTTGTAACGGTTGCCATCCCATTTTCAAAACGGTTAACCGTGTAACCGATACTGCTTATGACCCCAAGGGGTCGTATCTCATTTATGGAAAAAAATAAGATGTGACTATGGTTCGTAGTCTCATGTTAGCAACAGCTTCCCCACCACACTTTCACATGCATTGTTTTATTTATTTTTATGTAGATACCACATAGTGGAATGCTACATTCAGTTTGCCAGTAGTTTGAATTTGCGTGTCAACGAATAAACACGGAATCCTCTGAAACGCCAGAAACACCAAACAATGACTCATAGCCTACGTGAACCACAGCTACAGATTTAAATCACACATAAATTCTTTGATAACTATAATAACGCAGAATTCCCTGCAGTGGGCACCTTCCCTGCAGTGGTTGCATCCTTAACCCCCTGAAATAGCCAAACATAGTCAATTGTTTAGAAAGTAAACGGCCTGATGGGAAGTTATACGCAGCCAGAATCCGAAAGCGCATTTATTTTAAATTCAGCTTACCATTCAGCTTCAGTTAGGCGTTTCACCATTAACACCCGTTTAACTGTAACATTTACAGTTACGTACAGATTAATTGTAACAGACATTTAAACCACATTTGTGCACTCCACTGTATTTGTTACTACTAAACTAATGTCATAGTTCAGTAAGAGGGCAAAGTGATACAAGAAAAGCGCTTTCGGATGATAAAACTGAAATCCTGAATCTCAGTGCCAATAAAATATCCAATGACACTTGAAATGAAAATGAAAACTGGAGACGTGTTCTCCTGGTAAAATTTCCAATGTGGACATCTAGTCCAGGTAAGCACGGATCAGGTACGTTGTTTGCACATTGAGTACACTGAGAACCTTAAAAGGGATGAAGAGTGATATGCATGCAGGCAAATGTGATTCCTTCTCTCCTGTTAAGCACCTATGACACTGAGATGAATTATTATCGTACATATCAAACACAGTGCATTAAGACATTTGATATTTTCTTGGCAGAGTTTCCAGGCCAGATGCAGAGAATCAGAAAGAAATATGGAGCTTTTTGACCCTGCATATTTAGTGAAGGGAAAGCAATACAGGTACCAGATATAGGTTTCACCTCCTTGCCTTACTGCACAAACACATTCATAGGTAACATGTTTTATAATAACAACAGATCTCATGCAAGAACATATTCGTATTCTTATTATAAACTTCCCTTTTTTCATACAAAGGGCTCTTACATCGGAACCAACAAAAGCACCTAGCTTCAGACAACTAATTGAAGATGTCCATTATAATGTCTATTCTACTTGTACTGCACATATTTACATGCGTATTTCGTCTTGTTGAAAAACCAGTGGGCTAATTACAGTAAGTATCCCATGGGTGTAGACGCTATGGGTTGATGCATTATTGCCCATAGCATTGCCAGGGAAGGAGGTTCCAGTCGGCAGGATATTGACTGCATTACAGCTCAACGTTGAGTCAACTGATCATTTGGGGCCACCCGTGATCTTCCTGTACAAATTCTGCAATCCTCCAATGCACAGTCGGTTGGTTTCAGTGTGAAAACAGGCACTGCCAGGCCACAGATATTGCAGTTAACTTGCATATTACAGTGCTCCTTTCAAATGGATGAAGGACATCACAGTGATGGGATACAATCACAGTTAACAGTATCCAAAGAAAACAGGGATGTCAGGACCATTTTAAGCCATTTTGGCATGATGGTATACATTTCCAGCATTTTGTATTTAACTGCTGTGTATGTGAGATCTGGACTATGGAGGGAGTAAAGAACAGTTAGAGTGGTGTGCGAGACTACGCCACTTCAGTTGTCTGCCATCACATTTTATTTATGGCTGGTGCACTGAGACAAATTCAGCAACACACTCTAGAGATACAGGCATTAGCACTCACTTTAGATCTCCCTACTGTCCAAGGCACGGACCACTCCACTTATGGGTACCTTGGATATACACTCACCGAGAACTTTATTAGGAACATTTTTTACTTTATTACACCTACTTATTTATTCAATCATCTAATCAGCCAATTGTGTGGCAGCAGTGCAATGCATACAAACATGTAGATACAGTCAGGAGCTCCAGTTAAAGATCACATCAACCATCAGAATGGGGAAAAATGTGATCTAAGTGACTTTGACTGTGGAATGACTGTTGGTGGCAAATGTTGTAGTTTGAGTATCTCAGAAACTGCTGATCTCCTGGTATTTTCATGCACACTAGTCTCTAGAGTTTGCAAAGAATGGCGCAAAAAAAATAAAAAATAAAAAACTCCAGTGTGCAGCAGTTCTGCTGAAATGCCTTGTTAATGAGATGTCAGAGGAGAATGGCCAGACTGGTCAAAGCTGAAAGGAAGGTGACAATAACGCAAATAACCACACATTACAACAGTGGTATGCAGAGGAGCATCTCTGAGCACACAACGCATTATAACTCTAAGTAGATAGGCTACAGAAGTAGAACATAAGTCTAATAAATACCTAATTGCTCACTGAGTATATGGTTGGTTAGGGCATGTGACAATACGACTGACGGTTAGGCTTGAACTACGCTATTGAACTACGCTATTGTATTGCAAGATCAGTGCATCCCGAATTATCACCATCACCATCACCAAGGCTCAGACTTGTATGTTCCTTTGTACCTGGATACATAATAGTGCCTATACTAGACAAATGCGCGCAATCATGGAACAACTGTTTGGAGACGAATATTATATACCACTGCACAATAGCAGAGCATACAATATGCCATTAATTCTATTCATTAAATTCATATAGGCTACAAATCCTGTGAAGTTCGTTAAAACCCACACAAAACGTTCAATTTGACTCCTTCCTGACGTTATAATGTTGGGTCGCAAACAAACACTGTGTTGACTATTGTTTCCAGTTGTTTATTTGTTTCTCTTTGTTTGACGTAAATTCCACCCATGATTGTTCGTGATCACTGCATCTCACCGATGTCAAGCAGAACACACTGACACCGCATTCTGTGTGCAGCATTTTGTCTCAGAAACATAACAGTTATGATGTCAAGCGAATAATTAAGGGAGAATAACAATTCCGCAATTTAGTGAACATATTCAGTAACATCCGATAACAGACAACAAAGGTGGTTCACCGCTGGTTTAAGACTAAGGCGCTAGCTAGCGAAGTAACGGAAGGCAAATGGTCAAACGTAAATAATGTTAGCTAGCTTCATTTTATTTCCACTAGGTACATCTGATCATAGATTCAGACACTGGGACATATTCTTGCATTTTAGCCAAAACATTTTTATTGATGGTTCCTAGCCGCCAAATGGAAATGAACTGAACACACTGCTTGGTGGCTAGTTAGCCATCTGTGGCGCGCGCTAGTGCAGTGTCTGAGCAAGCAAATCAGTCACTTTACTGCGCTAGCAGCAAGCTAATAGCAGTGTTGGTGAGTTTTACTTGGGTCGCTAGCTATATGTTGCTAGTTAGCTAGCAAACGTTAGTTATATTTTTGCATGCTTTTGATAAAGAGTATACTAAAGCTGTACTCACGTGTATCCTTGTTTGTGAGATTATGTGACGTTTCCTGTCAATACGTATTGCAATGTTGCCTAATCCCCTTAATTGAGAAGTGATAGATTGGGATTAATGAAATGTTCGCTTCTCCTGGTTTCACGTACAGAATGAATCTCCTGCATTGAAGGATACAGCCCTGCACTCTGGGCTGGACAATCCAACATGGCTGGCGCATCCTAACCGACCCGACCCGGCCCGTAGTTACACCCCCCAAAACCAATAGAGCGGCCAATAGGGTCGGTGAACTGAACGCACATACGCTGTAAAATCAGTGTTTGTGAATTTGGCACCTCTATTTAATTTTGTCAATTCGCTAGTATTCCCAAGAAAATACATTTGAATAGGAATATATATTGAGAGAGTTGAGGTATTGCTCGTGTCTCAATTAGCAAAACCCTAGTCATTGCATTGGAAACAAAATGACAGTTTCAGAAACAATGAGGTAATTCGACCATGGATAATATGAAAATGATTCAATGGAACACTTTATAGGCATGAAGTCCCAGAAACAAGCAGGAACTGAAGATGGCTGCAATACAGGCATGGCAGAGCATCACCAGGGAAGCATCTGGTTATGTCTATGTGTCTATGTGTTGCAGACGTCAAGCAGTATATGGCTGCAAAGAATGAGCCAAATTAATCAAATATTGAAAATTATTACTTTATTCTATATTATGTTAAACCAATATTTTGTACAAAATGTTATATAATTTCTAAATGGTTCATCCATTTTTCATCACTTGGTAACTTCCAGGGCAGGTGCATTCGCGAAACCTTACATACTGATTCTCAGATGTATTCTGCAGATATTTACAGAAGGAATTGTGAATGTCTTGTTGCCCTTTCATTTTGGGTTGCTGTCTTCAGCAAATACTTCAATATTTTTTAATAGGATGCAGTATTATTATTTTTGTTTTCATTTTAAAGACAAAATAAGCTTGTATTGATAAACCCCTCTGTACAGTTTAGTACTTAGTATATTGTCAAAACAAAAGTAAAACTTTAAGCCTGACTCTATTAATTTGGTACCAAAATATATGCAAATGTATGCATATTTAATTAGATATTGCCTAATTTGCATACATATTGAAAATTCCAGAGGATATCTTGAAAGGAAAAAAAAATCCTATTCATCTGTAGTGTCTCCCCTTAAACTGTCCAATATCTAGCTTTACTCACACAACTTGCATGTAAGCTACAGTGCTATAAATTCAATGGCAGTGGTATTATACTAAATTAACTTGTAATCTGTTGTTGCTGTACCCTTAACCCTTAAACATATACCTATTTATGGGGCTTTTTGGCCTGTTGCTGTCTGAGATGGATAGGTAGGGTGACAGGCGGGGGTAAGGGGGACATCTGAAAGGGGATTTGTCCAGTGTTGTGGCTGTGGTTCCATTGTGTAGCATTCTACGTGCACCAGCCACAGCCACAATAATCTGTATCTAGTCAAAAAACTAGTCAAAAAATCTTTTCAGTGAGAAAAAAAGGTTCCACTTTCACTGTGTTTGAGCTTCTGTAAGTTGGAAAACAAATCCTTTCAGATGAGACCAGGATTATGTCTGTAGTCAAAAGGGTTCAAGAATAGTAACTATTTTATTTTTTGGTAAGTCAAGTTTTAAGCTTGTGTCAAGAAAAGGGGTGATACTTATGGGGTTAAGCTTAAATCCAGCTGTATAAAGAGATACGGTGTGAAATACAAGCTATGTGAGCCACCCTGGATAAAATGATATGCTAAACAAATAATTAGTAATAATAACAGTGCTCACCCCACAGTAAGACTGCTGCTAGCCTGGGGGAATATCACATCACTAACTGTAATTGTACAGCCCTGACCAATAAACTGAAACCACCTGGAATTTGGCCTTGGTAATGCATACTGTACATATTCTGCATACTTACTTGAGTCACTGGGCCATGTGCAACAACTTGACTTGTAACAAGTAACCTCTGCTAAGATTTTTTTTAGTTGCCCACATTGATTTCTCATGCTAAAACACATGAACCAGTACTGTTTTCTGGCAATACAGCCCATTCTTGCAACAAAAGAAAAGCAAAAAACTATTATTTGACATTTTTAAAGAAGTAAAAGAAGAGTGTCTCCTTTAAGTTCTTTTAGTTTTGGAATACGTGTACTGTCTTTTCTTTCATCAAATTGTATTATACCAAGGGAGCAGTTCAGGTTAGTTACTTTAAAGTGTTTTAGTCAACCACCACTGAAATAAGTCTCTCCTGCCCTCTGGTGGCTAAATCAACAAAACCAAATCGGGTTTGATGCAACAAATGGAATACAGATTGATGTTGATGGAAACCAAAAATACAGATTGATGAAAATATCCATTGTCTGGCTTCCAATGTGGATTCAGGGCACTGGTCTGAAAATACAAATTCATGCAAAGCTTGAATAAAAAGATACAAACACAACAAATGATTTAAGATTAAACTTTACATATAACTCCGGTAAATACCTTCATGCCCCCAATTACTGTCTCAGTGGAACAAATGAAGACTACCAGATTCAAGAATATTTCCCATTTTAGGAGTGGGACTGGATTAATGTCCTTCAGGTAATACAAAATACAGAAGGGATAGGTTTTACAAAAAAAGCTTGCAAAATAATGTGTACGTAACATAAAATAAATAACATTTGAAAATCATTACCCATCGATTCCATTATAATTATTTTAAATAGTTTTACCACCAAATTTATCTTAACAGTATTTGACTGCTATATTATATTGATACAGATTTTAGAGGCAAGTATAGACTTCCCAGTGAAACTGATCTTATATTGGGATGTGAATGCTGTGAATAGACTGAACCAGCTATACTTATTGCAGGGCCAGACCTTACACCAAACCATACTTTGCCAGTCAAACTGAAAGTTTTTTATTTAAGGGCATGTCATCCAAGAAAAAAAGAACAACAAAAACATCAACAAACAAGATGCAGCAGATAGAGTTCAGGAGTATTGTGGCTCCTGAGATTCCTCTTAAGAGGGTCAGTCAATACTGCTCTTTCCACAGTACAACATGAAAGGCCTTTATTTACAAAGATAGTACTTGTGGTAAAAAAAGAAAATACAAATTTCAACATCTGCAAAATTCCAAAAAAATTAAGTAACTGTTAAATTACATCAAATTAAGATTACTTATTTTATTCAAATATAACTGGTGAACAAAACAGAACATTAACACATGAGGTAAGATTGGGGCACATACCCATCTCTTCACTTGCATTCAAAATGTCGTTACTTGGTACAGAAAACAAACAAAAGAAAAAGTCCTGAGGTCAAAATCACGCAAATGACGGCATCTGCACCTCCAGTGTTTACAATATATGGACAAGGACCTTTGTCCAACCCCTCAATTCAAGTCAATTGACAAATGAATTTGATTAAAACCAAGACACTCTTTGGGTGCCAAGTCATGCACTGCTACTTTACCTATTTTACAACTGTATGGCAATGCAATTTCTCTTATCTGTCTTAAAATCCCAAAGTAAAAGTTAAATCATAAACTTTATGATTTACACAATTGCACTTCAAGTATTCAAAAAAGACAAATATGTGTTTAAAATACTTTTAAACAAATATGTATTAATTGTTATATTAACTGAAATTAACAAAAACCACACCACCCATGTTTCATAAATAAGCATCAGTCAGAAATGTAAATCTTTGTTTAACTTAATGATTTCCAAAATTTACATTTTCACAACTATATACACTGCTACAGTTTAGCTGTACACACATTCACATATAGTACCTATCCCAGAATTTAGTTTGTCCTCGCAATAGTATGTAGTTTGTTCTTTAGGATAGTTTAGTTCTTTAGATACTTTGGATATTTGCAGAAAATATGATCTCTTTTCTGTAGTACCCAAGGGTAAAGGGTCTCTTCTATTCTACCATAAGCTTATGGTTTATCAATCAGAATATACAGCATGTTTTAGAAACACGCCATTCATCCATGCTGAATGTTATGGACCATTTGTCATGGGGATATGGGTTGCTGGAGTGTCAACTGCTAACTGAAACCAATCACTAAGGCATCATCATGGCTCAACTCATCATGGCTGCCCTTCCCTCTCAGGTCTAAACTTGCATTAGTTGAATAAATCTCTTCGGCTGGTGTAAATGTAAACAGAGGAAAATGGAATGTGTATCACTGAACTTCCCGTCCTCATACTTTCCCCTATTGAATTTCATCGTATTTATTCTTATTTATATATACCTGCACCGGGACTTGAAATTGAGTATACAACCAAACAGAACCAAAAGAACAGTAACAATTGAACCAGAACCCTGTGTGAAGCCATGTTTTATGGGGTAAGGTGTTTGATATAGTAGAAACAATATCTCTGCTATATGTGAATATGCAACATTTCTGAAATTAAATTCTGCATTGTTCACATTGCCGGGTGACGCTCTTTGGGACTACAGAGCAATTTACACTGTATGAGCTGCTGTGTTTCTCAATTTTTGTTAAATCAGCTGGCACACCATATTCTGACAGCTTCAAATTGGAAATAGTCTCCCTCTAAAACATGCGTCTCATTCTTGAACTCACCTAATTAGATACTGCGTAGGCGTATGAATATGGATTTGTGTCCCCTCACTTTCAGGAAGAGCTGGGTAATTGGAGGTGAAGTGCAAGGTTTAAAGAGAGAATACATGTTTTACCTTTTCCCCTGTGGCTACTGAAATAACCTCCCCCCAGAGGCTGTTAAGAGCACTGCTGCTCTCTCTATACAGCACGGGTAGGAATCTCCTTCCATTGCCATAGTCACTCTTTGGTCTATACTCAGTGTAGTCACAGCAAAGCCTAGCACTCCCCCTGTTGTCCACTCATAGGAAAGACTCACACTGCCCTGGCTGCAGGTGGTAGCACCCTCATTAAACAACCCAGGGAAGAGAGATGGTCCCATGTGGCAAGTTTCCTGGTTCCACCAGCACCAGGTACTAGCCCTGCTGGTCTTTGCCGTCCACCTTGTCATCCTCTTCCTCCTTGTCATCCGTCGCTTTGGGGTAGATGACCAGGAAGGTGGATGTGAGGAACCCAAGGAAGGCGCCCCCAGAGGCCACCATGGGAATGACCCTCACAGAGCCCACCGCATCCACCACCGCTCCCAGTGCTGACGCTACCAGGATCTGGGAGATATACACCTGGCAGGTGAGGATGGCGCAGTCAATGCCAAATCCCCGCCTGGAGTTACCAGGACTGTGGTTGATATACTGCAAAAAAGTAAATCGTGTAATCAATGCATTAATCAAACCTTCCATCACATTATAGAATAATCAGGTTTTACACAAAATGAACAGTCTTACGATGTAAATCCATTCTAACAGGGCTCCATTGCATTTTAAATTCGTTTTGCAGACCAGCTGCTCAAGTTCTGCTCACCCCACTTTTGGTACCCTACATTTCCCACCATCACATTTTGTTTGTAAATAAATTAACCAGCTCTCCCACGACTGTAGATTTGTTTGCTATATTGGCAAAACTTTCAAAAATACGCAAATATAAGTAATCTCAGTGCAAGTCACCATCTAAATGTTACACAGACGTTTTCTATATCCATTTAATGTTGTTTTGTTATGTTGTGTCCCATCCTATTTGGAATTCCGTTTACTAGAATAGTACAAAGTACAATCATTTAAAACTTGAACAGCAAGTGCCATCTGCTGTAGCCATTGATGGAGTTCTTTGCCGTCTTAATCAAATGAGTGCACTCAGCCACAATAATGACATCCAGTTTGCCGTCTACAGTGATGCATACGAGTGCAGTGCACAGTCCTGCTGTGGAAGGTCTGGGCAGGCAGTGTGGAGCTGTACCTGAGGGATGTCATGGTACTGGCCCAGCAGGGCGTAGGGACAGTAGGAGATGCTCATGGATATGACCCCCATGGTGCTGATCATGGCCATGGTGACATAGACATTGGGGAAGATGGCCATCACCGCTGTGCCCACCGTGAAGCCAAGCGTTCCCAGCATGTAGATGATCTTGATGCTCAGGTCAAAATGGTCCAGGTACTTCTGGAGTAAAGCTGCAATCAAAAGGAGCTGGTTAGGAGAAATCATGAGTGATACTCCAATACTTCATCTTCATATGAACCACATTTTACCACTAGATGGTATTAAAGGGGCCATGGTCTGAAGTCTCACAGTATGTTTGCTTAATAAAACCGAGTTTTTCTTCTTCTGGCTTTGCTTCAGTAATTCCTTTAAACGGAGCCAAAGTCCGTCTCCTGAAAGCTTCCATGTATGGAAGTTTCAAATCTGACCAATTACCATAGACATAATTAGTCCAACTGCATAATTGTTACCACATTTCTACCTACATTTCTCAGGTTGGCAAAGGTACAGTGTTTATTTGTACTTAAATTTCGCATGCTGAGAAAGTTACAGTATGTATTAGGCTTGGAGGAATGTTTGAGTGTATCTCTACTTTTGGGAATGGGTATATGTACTGACCTGAGCAGACAGCTGCGGTAGCCGCATAGATGACCAGTCCCCAGCAGCCCATCTGTACCCCTTTGTGGTAGTTCTGCAGTTCAGTGGAGTTTGCAGCAGCCTACAGTGAGAGTGAAAGTAAATTCCTCAAAAGGTCATCGGGTTCTGAGAACAAATATTCTCAGAGCCCAACAAGAGGGGAGGCAAACTGAACTGAGGCAGATTTGAATGTCAATCAGCAGGGAAACATTCATAATCCAGTACTCTTCTTACACCTCAAAGGGACCTTTTTTAAATGGCCAATTAAATGCTTTAAACCAGAAGAAAACTACCGACAGGGTAGCGACATGATCAAGGCTCATGTTTGTTTAAATTAAACCGATTTTCGCCTGGATTATTTACTTTCTTATTGATGTTTCTCCGCCTTTGTAATGTTTTTGCAATTAAAATCTATTATGGATTTGGTTCTGTAGACCATTGCTGTGAAAATAGCACCACTTTCAGCCTGATTCGTGTCGTCTGTGAAGTTCTAAAATGCATAGAAGTTGAGGTGCTTGTTTTGTCACCACAAATGTTATAAAATAAGGAACCGTTGCTAAAGCAATGGTATCATAAAATAGTTTATAAAAATAGAACCGTTCAGAGGAATCTTAAATTGCTACAAGTTATAGCGATACAGGCACTAATTAACTACAAATGTAATGGAAAAGGGGCTTACTTTAGGCCTGTTTCTTGTATTTGTCACTGAGTCATTAAATGCACACTTGAAATAGCAGGCGCAACTTTTCCAATCTCCTGGAATGCGCACTATCATTGTTCCATTAACAAAGCCAATGGTAAAACGAAAGTTTCTAATTAAAATGGTGGATATTTGTGGAATAAATATTTTACATCTGATAGCACCAGTTTTCTCAAATGAAACCCAAAGAATTTTTAGAAAAAAATATAATATAAGCCTTAAATATGATAAAAGCAAACATATGTTGTTGTATTAAATTGTATTGACATATTTTAAGTGGTTATTTACAGGGATTTTACGGTTTTATATTATTTGCAGGCAATTTCATTTCTACATTATATAAAATACTGGATGATGATGACCCCTACACCAGCCAAAGGTTCTCACAAAGGCTGTCAGAGGCATCCACAAACATCCACAAAAACTTAAATAAGTTTTTTTTTTTTTTACTCAATAATGTCCCCCCAGTGAAAAAAAAACACTCTTCTCTGTGTTGCTGTGTATCTTAATTAAATCTTCAGAAAAAAAAAAAAAAAACGCTATTTGAAATCATACAACATGAACTGTTACATGCTCTTCTGCATACCACTGTTCTAATGCGTGATTAATTGTGTTACTGTCACCTTCCTGTCAGTCTGGACCTTCTCCTCTGACCACTCCCATTAACAAGGCCTTTCTGCCCGCAGAACTGTTGCTCACAGGATGTTTTTTAGTTTTTCACACAATTCTCTGCAAACTCTAGAGACTGATGTCTGTGTGAATCATTCCAGGGTCAAAGTCACTTAGATCATATTTCTTCCCAATTTTGACATTTGGTCTGAAAAACAGCTGAACATCTTTACGACGTCTGCATGCTTTTATGAATCTAGTTGCTGCCACATGATTGACTGATTAAATATTTGCATTAACAATGAAATTCCACAGATTCAGTCCATTTCAGGTGCTGACTATCAGGCAAACCGAGCCCCACATAGCCACAATTCTTGCCTTGTTAGACTCTGTGCCCAATTATGAAAGACCCAGCTGGTTGTGTTAAACAACACTTTTTCATTGTGAAATGCTCACTCATCTGTCTAACACATTTGTCACTGGTTGTAGAAAGAGCAGTGATGTAGTTTTCTGGCTCACCTTGGGGTCGCCCTTGTAGATGACCTGGCCCATGAAGTCGGTGTAGAAGACGGCCTGGGAGATGATGGCGAACCAGGTGAGGAGGTGGCAGACGCACAGACGCAGGAGCCTGGGGGGCATCTTCAGCATGGAGAGCCAGAGGAGACGAACCGTGGTCTCCGTCTCCTCCTCCTCGCTCTCCTCCTCCTCCTCCTCCTCCTCCTCCTCGATGGAGCGGACGCCCCGGCGGTGCTCAGCGTGCCGGCGGTGCTGCTGCTGCCGGTGGTGACGCTTGCGGATGTCGTAGAGGTCGCCCATGCTGCGCGAGGGCTTGATGGGCACCGCGGTGTAGGCCCGGCGGCGCCTGCAGTGCCGGTAGCCCACGCGGCCGTGGCAGGTGAAGGCCAAGGAGGCCTGCCTGTAGAAGGAGTGGTGCCGGCGGCGCCGGCCCCCGCTGCAGGGCCTGGAGCCCAGGCGGACGCGGGGCAGGGCGTGGTCTGGTCCGTGGTCCGGTTCGTGGTCCGGTCCGTGGCCCTGGGCGTGGGCTCCGGAGGTGCTCGGCTCTCCGTTGGGCTCTTTGTCCGGGTCGGGCCGCAGAGGGGGCAGCCACTCGCTGCCGGACGGCGCGGGCGTGGCCCGGCTCGGCTCCTCCTGCGGGCTGGGCGGGGAGTCCTGGAAGACGGACGGTTCGATCTCGCCCAGGAAGAGCGTGCCCTCGTCCAGCTTCAGGTCCAGGGCGCGGTCAGTCATGGTGAGCATGGAGTCGCTCTGGCTCCTCATCAGGCAGGCCGGGCCGTCGTAGGCGGGCTGCGGGGACACGGGGTACATGGAGTAGGGCAGGGAGAAGGGCAGCGTGGCTGCCCACGTCTCCTCCTCCTCCTCCTCCGGACCGTCCTGCAGGGGGTTGTACTTGTTCTCGTCGATGCTGAACAGGTGCAACACCACGGAGATGATGAAGAGGATGGCGGCGAAGAAGAAGAGGATCTGTTCCTGAGATTTGAAGGCCCGTCCCAGCAGAGTGTGAGTCCAGTCCAGACCCCCCAGCATGTAGCCCACTGCTCCTCCCAGCCCTGGAAATGTGTGCACGCGTGTACACGCACACAGACACATGCACACCCACACACACGCACAGAAAAAAAGAAAAAAAAAGGCTTCAATTTCAATCTGCATTCCTTCAATGCTCATACTTACCTTCATATTGCAAGAATGTAATTCAGCATATTCAGGTATTCGAAAATGTACCTTGGGGCTCAATTGGATGGATCAAGCCAATGGCCTCTATAATTCAGATTTATGGGTACGTAATACTGCTCCAACCAATATTTAAACCATTGAGTCAATTAAGATTTAACACATGGCCAGTATTTACTTTGTTTCTAAGTATAATGGCTAAATTCAATTAGATTTTATTAAAGTGTTTGCTTCTACAGTATATAATGCAGAGCATTACAGCACAATCAGTCAGCAAGTCAGTGGCTGAGCAAATCACTGTTTTTTGTAAGGAAATCACTTTCCTTACAAAAAACTTTACATATACTGCATATTCACCAGGAGTAACTTTAATCATAATCTTAAGGCTCATACCGGCTGCAAAAGCATGGATGTTTAGGGCCATGTCCTGTTCGTCGTTGCTGGCTACATCCAGCAGATAGGCCCTGATGGGCCCCTCAGCAGCATCTGCACAGAAGTCCAGCAGCACCACGCCCAGCACCGTCAGCACGATGCCAATAGTCTGTCTCCCCGGCACGTCCCCAATGGTCAGCCCTGAAACACAGCGAGGCACCAAACATCTTTCTGTGGCTCAAAGAAGTCCTCAATTAGTTCTACCAATATGCAGCAATGTAAGCACATTATGTCAAGCATAGTCTCTGTAAAGTGACCTTGGAAAGGTTTTATGGTTGGTAAATACATTATGTGATGTTACAATTCATAATTACCATTCAATTTTGCATTACATTACATTACATTAATGGCATTTGGCAGACGCTCTTATCCAGAGCGACGTACAACAACGTGCATACCCATAACCAGGGACAAGTGCGCTGAAAGACCCTAGAGGGAAGTACAATTTCAACTGCTACCTGTACAACAAAGATAAGGACCAGGGCCTATATTTTTTTTTAAACAAACAAATAAACAAACAAACAACAAAGCAAAAAGTGACCAAACTTAACTAGCCAAACACTGCTTACCTAGCCAAACTAAAAATACCGATACACAAAAAAGTAAATCACAGAAAGACAACCATTAAGGTTCACAGGGAGGTAGGGAGGGACGGGGAGAGGTGCTGCTTGAAGAGGTGCGTCTTCAGTTTGCATTTGAAGGTGGGAAGAGATTCTACAGTTCTGACCTGAACGGGGAGTTCATTCCACCAATTGGAATCAATTATATCAAAGGCTTATGTCGGCTATCCTACCAAGAACTGAACTGTGGTGGATGATACTCAAATCAAAAATACAATTAAGACACAAACTGCTAATAAAAACACACATTTGATTATAATGACGGGATCATGGGGGCATGGTGCAGTTATATTTTCAGTTATCAATTGATAAAAACTTCTTTATTGCCGAATCTCAGCCATCTCAGTCTTTCAACATACTCGGTCTATTACATCTGTTTGGCAGAATGCTTGCTGCCTCTTGTCAGTGGCTCCTGCATTCCAAGAGCTAAATTACACTGGCACAGGCAGTCAGCATGCACCTGAGCAACCAGGGCTGCCAGGTCTGTTGATTAGATTAGAAAGATTAGAAGATACTTGGATATCGAATCAGAAAAGCCAAGAAAATAAAATTTCAGTCGTCAAGGACGACTGTAAGTTGTAGGAAGTGAATTTATAATTCCAGAATGTCTACTAAATACTAAGGTGATGTTTAGAAGAAGAAGAGGAATTTGTCCATACTGTGTTTTAAGAGGGAATTTGTCTTTAAATTCACAACAATGAAACAATGACTGGAGCCAGCATTGTCCCAGATGGAAATCCAATATCCTTACTCACCTATTAAAGAACCATTGAGGAAGAGGGCCACACCCAGCAGCACTCCCACGCAGAGTGCCAGGATAAAGGGCCGACGCCGGCCCCATTTCAAGGTGCAGCGGTCACTGGCTGAGCCAATCAGAGGGGTGAAAATCAGGCCCAGGATGGGGCTCAAGAACCATGTCAGGCTGTAGTACTGCTCCGGCAGACCTGGGGGGGAAGGGGGAAGGGTGGTCAAGGCTCCGCCTCTCAGACGCCCAGGGAAGAAGCCTGCTCTCTCCTTCACACATGCAATCCTCAGGTTTCCCCACACACATTGTTTAAAAGCTCAGCTCAGGAATAGTCAACCCAGGTGTTTTATCAGGGTTCTACTGTGTGCCCATTTTAGGAGCATTTGCTGCTGAAAATTGATGTGAGCTCAGTGGAAACATAATTTAGGAGTACTTCTACGAATTGGGATACATTTTTCAACTTAGGAGTGCATGCGCTCCGTGGAAATTTGAACTTCAGAGTGGGTGGAGCCATCATGTGTTATCAGGAGCATGCAACACAGAACCATGGCAGGTTACCTTCATTGCATATCTAGTGGATTTTTTTATTCGCACAACCACAGATCTGTATTTTACCAGCATATAGCATTCACACATTGTGGTGCCAGTCAAGTGTTTGAAGAGGCCCATGAGGTATGATTCTGTGAACTCTGGCTTACTAGCCAGAGAAGCTAGCAACTTGCCAATGAAGAAATATCATATTTCAATGTGCATGTACAAGTAGAAGAACTTTAGCCTCATTTATTAGGTGTGTGTGCTCTGTTTACTTCTGGCATTGAAATAGAATATTCCATAGATGTTTTAGTTGCAAGTGCAAATTTTCTGGAATGACAACCCTGGCCCTCATTCACACATGGCCCCTCAATGGCATCGTTCTGGAACATTGCTGGGTTAGACAGCATGTGTGAAAATGGCTAGGAACTTTAATTGCCCCTTCATTGGTTCATAGTCAGTAACTGTAAGCAATAGCTCCATGTATTATGTACACAACCCTTGTCCTGAAATAGCAGATGCTGCTTTTACCCACAAGGATTAATTCGGCAATGGTGTATTGAATTACTATTTTTACATTATGGTGAACAGCACCATGTTGCTGACAATATTGTGAGTGATGCTAGCCCATTTGGGAAACAAAAGATGGACATTGTACCACGCTCATGCCATAATATCTAACAGTTTCTCAGGATGTCTGTCATTCATTCACCTTGTCTGTCCTCTGCAAGCAATGACACGCAATAAGCAATAAAACAAAACTCAAGCACTATCAAATATTCAGACCTTTGCCCCCTCTAACCTTACAGGACACAGAAACATTAACTTTAACTTAGAAATTGGAAATTTCCATATTTTCAGAACCTTCTGCAATGTCATAGAATTATATTCTAAATGTAAATGCTGCTAGTATTCTCTACATAATTATAACACAATGCCATGCCTTAGAGTACTGAATAAAGTAGAAATCTGTAGAAACGAATGGCTCTATAGCCAAACTACAAAATCCACACATCTGTAAACAAAAGAAACCTGCGCAGGCCGGCCCCTCCACACAAAAAAGCAACCACGTGGGAAAGCCAGCCGATCACGTTCTGTTCACCTCCCGCTTAAATTCTCCACAACAGGAAAACGGGAAGCCAGAAATGTGCCGACTACAGCATTCCCGCTATACGTACCAAACTTTGTAGACTCCATTGTTCTCTTTTTGCGCTAGAGGCAAACATTCCTGGAAATGGCCGTCTTCTTGCTGCTGTGGCAAATATTTAACATTTCTGCCTTCCTTTCTGATGGGGCAACCATGGGTTACAGCTTAACTAATTTGCTATGTGATTCTGCACTACATTAGTTACATTTGTAGAAAATGAATCATGTTTTGATGGGATTGTGAGGTATCATGAACCCCAAGCGATGTCGTGAATAACTGATTTGATACAATCAACAGAAAGGATATTTACAAAATCCTACAGTCCCAGTTACAATAAACATGTTCTCTCACAGCATTTCACAATCACTTCCCAATGTGGCGAAAGTGGAAAGTTATTTCCCAACCCCTTAGAAAAGTCAGTTGAGTGGTTCATACAGGTCAGTCACAGGACGTAGTGACTCCAAATGTTGAGTCACCAAAATCTGTTTTCAATGAGTGGGGCAAAACATTTTGGCTTTTATAGTCAGAAGAAACAAAAGTCCAAGGACAACAGGCCATTCATTCCAACTAGACTTGCCTGCCTAGTGCTTACAGTCTACTGCTGTATCTATGCTGCCAATCTTGGTTTTTATTCAGAAAAATTAAAAATTAAAAACAAGCAAATGTATATGTAAAAATAGGTAACTCAGCAAATTACCACAATGCCCCGAGTATGCTATTAAATATACCAGCTAACTCCCTAGGTTGCGGGCCACCTCAAATTTCATAGATCCTCTCAGACTTAAGAGCTCCTTTTTAGCAGCAAAAATGCCCCGTGATTCAAAATAGATTAGAGCTGGTATACTAAGAGTGATAATAATTTCATTGCCACGTAATGCAAGCACAGGAATGCAAGGGATATTAGTCAACTTGTACAAACGTTGTCCCTTTGAAAGCCTTCAGTGCCATTCCACTCAACATTCAAGAAATTAAAATACCTTTGGGACACGTAATGATGGAGAAAAGAGAGCAGATACCTTGGAAAGATACTACTAGTTTGCAAGCTATCCATTAAGAAGGGGAAAGTTGTTATCACAGCTACTTGTATTTCTGGACATTAAGTGCATGAACAACCAATAGGAATCGTAATGATGAATTCAAATAGCTTGCAAGCCAGTCGGCCAGCCAGCCAGCGAAGCTAGTTAGCTGTCTAGCTTTTACAGCTGGTTACATCGACATATATGAGAACTAGAGACAGCTTCCACTTACCGGTTCCTTCGATTCCTAAGGGAGCAGCTCAATAGGGAGGTAAAGCGGACGTATCGAGAACGATACTTCCGGGACACTGCTCCCTATTAAATAGAGCAGTGAAAGCTAAATATAAGTAAACTACCTAACACAGTGGTTTCAAAGTATGCTTTTAATGTTTAAATACATAGCTATATACTGAATACGATGAGATTTCAGTTTGTAAAAAGTCATGTTCTGCATTTTTAGATCACATAGGCTAAAACTCAGCCTCCCATAATGCTTTCCCTTTCATAGTGTCTACATTTCCACAATAGGACCGTCCTAATGCCACAGATAGTGTATCTGTATTCATTTATCGTCCCGACTCGTGCAATTTAACTGCCATGATTCTAACTTATAAACTTGATAGGATACATTTGTGTAATCTGTGGCCAATACCACTTAGCAGAATACTGGAAGACCATTCAGCGAAACTTCCGCTTTACCTCCCTATGATAGATGCAGTTAGTTCACATAGGCTGCCATGTTTGATTATGCAGGCACCAGAGCATGCACACCCATTCATCCCAAACATGAAGGGAGGAATAGGAATGAAAAAAAAATGTATACTGTATCCACTTATGTGCGGCTCAGGAAAAAAGTACTGTCTAAAATATTTCTCTAGGGTAAATTAATAGTATTTAATGGATTTCAATGGGGAAATGTTTGGCACCAGAGGCTTAATAAACTGCAATACCTCCAGTAACCACTGGAGTTTGTGAGCTACAAGTGGAACGTCAATCCCTGGTCCCCTGGCAGGTTAACACTGCTAATCCGCACTGCTGGGTCGCTCATTCAGTTAAGAGGGGTGAGGGATGAGCCCCACGGTCTTGGATCTACTGTAATCTGGACCGTGCTAGTGCCAACTGTAGAAAATCGCTTAGGGGACATTAACATGACAGGGACCATTTATCTTATCCCTTACCTATCTGCAGCAGCACTGGCGTAACCAGGGCCGTCTCCATGGCATAGCAGAACTCCCGGCCGAACATGACGGCTCCATTCATGACCCACAGGCGCAGGGGGATTCGGTCAGCTGAACCCTCACTCGCTGACCCTTCCTGGCTCGCGGTCTCCTGCCCGTTCTTGGGCTCCTTATCAGGGACCGCCACGTTTGGCACCAGATCTGGATTTGAGCCAGAGCTCTGGGGAGCCATGGCCACAGACATGTAGCAGGAGCTGGGGAGAACGCTCCGATTCAAGAAAACGATTAATGGCGCGGGTTCTCTCTCCCGGTCACCGGCTGCTGTGGTTATCTTCCGCTTCCCTTGCGATCAGAGTTCCTCCCAACACCATTAAAGGCCAAGGCACAGTCCTCCGTCAGAGGCCTGCCACTTTACGGTTGGTTAGATTGAGTGAAAATCCATATCAGTGGCCGTTGGGTTAATACACGTGTCATGATTTCTGTGGAGGAGATGAAGGGGTGGAGCCGAGGGGAGGAAAGGCAGGCGAGCACTCCGCTGTAGAGCCCCATGGAACGCCCAACTCATCTACAGCCACCCACAATGAGGGAGAGACAGAGGGAGAAACACAGATGCTGAGATTAGTCGAGAGCAAGCACAGAGGGCCTTTACAAGGCGTTTAGCTGAAGTCTCACTGTCAGAAAATGTACTGCATTTAAAAAAATCTCTGAACTGTCACATGCTCTATCTGTGCTAAAAAATGAACCAGTTGCTCTCATTACCCATTTTCACCGTACATTACATTTCTACCTGCAGCAGATGTCCTCATCCTGGGTTATTTACATACTAATGTAGTTTGTCATAACTATTACCAATTTCTACAATATTTACTGATGAATTCTAGTTTAGAGCCATGCTCAAGATGACAAGAGCTTTAGTTTGCTTGGAACACCAGCTTGCCACTTCCTGGTTATGAGACCAGTTGCCAACTGATTGCCACTAATTGCTAACTCATCTACTTAATTTGAAGAAGGAAAGGTTTGCATCTATAACTGTACAACTTTGTTCACCGTGGGATACGTTTCTTTCTTAAAGAAATTAAGGAAGCATTTCCTTAAATTTGAAGCTGCAGCCTCCTGGACTTTTGCCAGCCGACTCTGGCTTTACCCACAAAATACAGGCTAAAAATAAGAAATCCTTTTGCAGGTCTTCACTCTCAATGGGATTTTTGGCCTATTTTTAGATTTTCCATCACAAGCTGAAGGCAAGAGGACATAGAGCATAGTGTATGTGGCTTAAATTGAGGGCTTTCTGATATCAAATTTCCAGTCATTTTCAAACTGGTTCTTCATAATGCTGATAGGCTTTTGCAGAGCAATTCGGTGTTCAATAGCTGACTATGAATTTATGGGCAAAACAATGAAAAACATTCCCCCAGATACATGCATTAAAGAATAGTTCACTTTCTGATTTTGTCTAAATATTTGGTTTTCATTTATGACACTGAGTTTTACTGCTGTTTTTTGTGCAATGAAGAATATTTTATGAAATATGAAACCATAGAAATAAAGACAGGTTTGACAATGGCTGGGATAAAAGCATTCAGGGTTTGTGGAGGAAAGCAAATCAATAGTTTGATTACCCCAGAAAGCAGCTGCACATTACGCCTACAGAGGTTGTACACGTGTATAGTATCCTTCAAAAATCATTGGTAATCTTATTTTCGTTTTGCAACTATTTCCTGTGGCACGTGCAGTACACATGCAAAGGACATTGTGGCACAGCTTCCTAAACCATCATTATTACACAGGTTCTTGAGAGTGAAGAGCTTTCACTGCTTCAGAACTGACATGGAAAGAACTACCTTTACAGTCAAGGCTCATCATTGTTGGTTTTAACCGATTTGAACCGAAATTCCCTGATTTTTAGAAAAGGACAAATTGGATTAAACCGATTTTTGCCCTAATTCTTTATTTTCTTATTGATGTTTCTCCAGCGTTGCAATGTTTTGGGAATTAAAATCTATTGTGGATTTTTTTTTGGTTGTTGTGTTTGCATTTTTAAAGAGAGCATGTCATTAAATGTGTCGTTCAAATAGAAGGCGCAACGTATCTCCTGGAACATGCATCACTGTTCCATTAAGAAAGCCATGGTTAAAAGAAAGGACAATGTTTAAAATAAAATATATATCCTGGAAATGTGCACTATTATAATCCAATTTTCACCCGTTTTTAAAACCAAAACCAAAAATGTATTTCTTTTTTTAAATAAAAAATAAACTCAGGAAATGATTAGCCTTTTTTACAGTATAAAGCACATATTTATGTTTATATTTGTGAACAAACAATATAAGATTCACATGTGCAACCTCTGGAAAGATTATCGTATTCTATGATCTGCATTTTATGGATAAAAACATATTCTCTTACTTTAAACCACACCCAATGTCTGAACACCCAATATCAATCATTGTAATGCCAGCTGGTCAACTTACATTTTTGTATCAAAAACATTTTCAGATAAAACTGTTTGGAAAGATCTAAAACATACAAAAACTAAAATAATAGAAAAACATACAGAAAGTGAACTATCACTTTAACTGAAAATGAGATTGACGTGAGGGACATCTGGAAAAAACTATTAATTAAAATGAGAAATTCCTTTAGGCCATACACCTTCCCTGAGGCATCCTCAAAGGGCATTTTAATGTAGGCTAGGCTAAATTTCATCACAGAAACATAACAAGTAAACCATAACCTCCAATGGCTGCCCATGATTAAACAAGACAACGATTAATGGTTAAATGGATTCAATTTTTGCACAATAAACCAAACATCTCCAGTGGCATTTAAAATGTCCCTAGCCCTGCCCTGAGGCTAGGTCAATCACAGAGAGAAAGACAAATGCTTCGGCAACCTGACGCTCATTACACCCCTCAAAACTTTAAGAATTAGGCTAGGCCTACATTTCTTCCATTTAATTCTAGAACTAGGCCTATTTCATAGATCTTCCAAGGTCACTGTTTGGCCAATACAATTACTGTCTATCAAATGAAATGCCAAAAACATTTAGATAAACAATTTAGATAAAATTACAGTATTTTCATGTCACAAATTTACTGTAGCCTGGATGAACCTCCCTCTCTTCTCTTAAATATAATTATATCAAAATAATGACATTTCCAAATGCAGGTTATATTTAATCAGAGGTACAATCATTGTTGTCATTTGCAATATTAGCTACTTACATTCTAAGTTATACATGTATGATATATTTGTTAAGCATAACTCTACATAGAAAACACAGTCTAATGTATATGAATTGCCCAAGTGATTGCCTAAATAAATCCTCATTTTATATCTGAATAAAAGCAGTCAGATATATCCTAGGGCGGCCAGTAGCGTAGTGGTTAAGGTAAATGACTGGCATACACAAAGTTGGTGGTTCTAATCCCGGTGTAGCCACAATAAGACCCACACAGCTGTTGGGCCCTTGAGCAAGGCCCTTAACCCTGCATTGCTCCAGGGGAGGATTGTCTCCTGCTTAGTCTAATCAACTGTACGTCGCTCTGCCAAATGCCAATAATGTAATGCAATAATGTAATATCCTGAATTGTACAGCATTCAGGCTCACAAATGTATGTATTTAAGATGAATGGTCATCATTTGCAACTCTGCCCCACAAGAATGAACTTGCTTGTAAATTCCACTGATTAATCATACCATGCCCCGTCAGAAAGGCTTACACAACCCTTTTAGAAAGTGTAAAATTTTTACCAACACGTGTTCCAGTTTCTCTTGCTTCAAGTAGTTTCCTCTGAAGACCTGATCAACTGCAAGCTAAGTTAGTTTATCCACACTAATCAATGGTTAGCTAGTGATTAACAACAGGACTGACTGTCATCTAAGCTAAGCCACCATTCCCAAATCTGCTCTCCTGTCGCAGATCTGATCTGTACTGTACTTCATTCTTAAAAACTCAATTTAGATTAGCTAATATGTTAAAGTTCACTGTCTGAAAAAAAGTAAGTACACACACACACACACACACACACAAAAGCAGTCTATTAATCAAAAGTGTAAAAAAAAAAGAATTGCACTCTTCTCTCCATGCGATTAAAAAGTTTAATGGAAAATCACTGACATGTTTCGGCAGTATGCCTTCATCAGGGTGTAGTGACGAGTGACTAGTGAAGGCAGACTGTCAGTGATCAAATAAAAATACAGTACACTGCCCGCACAGCAAAGCCGTGCATTTATCATTTTAATAGCATTACACTGCACGTGTATCCACCCTTGCTCACCACCCAGCAGCGTTTACAGTATTAGGCAGCTCATTTGAACTTAATTACATCTCTGTGAAAAGTGCCCAGGGGGCTTTCTGTCATTTAGGAACACCGCTTTTACATAGGATAACACACTCAAAACACATCTCTCCCAAACTAAGGGAACTTACCTGGTGTGTGTGTTTGAAGATAACAGGAATGACCACCCCACTACACACAAAAGAAACAAAAACCCAAAACCCACACACTGATGCACTCAACCAAATGAAACAAAAATAAATCAGGAGTAGGCAAACTTAGAAGCATGCTTTAGGTTCCCCGGCAAAGCTTCAATCGGTTGTAATCCAAAAAGAGCGGAAGGATCATGCCTGACTTTCTAACCGCAACAGTCCACTAGCAGAAACATCAAGCTGAGACGAGTCAGGTCATCCACTCACGATTTCAGAATGTTAGGAGAAGTTTTTAACTGGACGGTGCTTTCAAAGCCCCACCTCCTTTGGGGCTCCACCCCTTACATGAGAGGGCAGGGGTCTCTCCCTGCATATTTCTCAGTGCAAAGCTTGTGAGAACATGTTCAGATTAACTTTGGCTTGATAACATGCAGTTCTCCTGCCTCATTTGTACCTTGACACAACACACATTATTATTATTAAATACAGAGAGAGAGAGAGAGAGAGAGAGAGAGAGAGAGAGAGAGACCTGTATTTGAAATACCAATATAGGACATGTTATACTTCTTACAAAACAAAGTCCACTTGTATCAATTTCTTTATGGTGGCTTTCTGCATGTGTCCTTATCAGAATCACATGACACATCGCAGTAAACTCCAATATAGCATATAGCATGGTGGAAATGAAACAAAGCCAGCTATCAGCATGGAGAAAGTTTCATGGGTCACTCATGAGAGCTGACAACACTACTATATTAACCGAATGGAAAATACCATTGGCTACTGTCAAATGCAACAGTACTTTTTAACTTTGGCATGAAGATCATGTTAGGTTTCATGCATGAAGTCATACTGTCAGTGACAACCAATAAATGACTGATTTTTGAGCAAGCAGTGTGCCGTTATCAACTCCGTTCACATGAACTTTGAGTAATCCAACCACATGAATACAGTCTTCAGTGGCTTATTATATCATGACAAACATTTTACGTCACAGCTACACTGGAAAGGTACCCCTGGTGTAAAATCCACCTATGACCAGCTTGAAATACCCGCTACCAACTGTTTCAAAATATAGCTTGAGCTGGTAAAACAGGTCAACCACTTACCTGTTTCAAAACCTTGAGCTGAATTGTTTTGTAAAAGTCTGTTTTGTAGTGTTTTTAAGCAAAGATCATTGAATTTCCTCCGAACAATTGATTTGAAATTTGATTCCATATCCTCTTCCACGAGGCCGAAAAACAGATTTAACGTTAACTAACTGCTGCTGAACGTTAGCTAGAGCTATTGGAACACTAGTCGTGTCATTTAGCTAGCTAGTTAGCTATTATGATGTATATGGATGTATTATTTAGCCTGTTGATAATTAGCTGGCATCTTAATGCAAAAATTAACTTTACCTTTCATTTACAGCTTCCTTGGTATGGGCATACTGGTAAAGTTAGCTAATTAGCCACCTGTCATTAAACCTAGCTAATAATTGTTAGCTCACTAACTAATTTAACGTTACTAACTGAAACTATCGTCAACATGTCCGCAGACTGAGTTGCGTTTCCAGGTGGCTAGAATTTACTTCTTACTTGTGATCTATTGAGAATTTACCAGCCACTACTGCAAAAGAACAATCCACTAATTTACATGGTCCCTTACGTGTTTTGATTTAACTCCACTTCTTGCAGCAGCTTTCGTAATTTATTTTACTACGGTTTTAGTACCTGTCGTCATCGCCTTTTTTAAACGACGAACGCTCACGGTCTCATGAGAGGACAAAAGTCATTTTATTGGCTTAGCGATCAACCGTCAGTGAGTGTGTCCCACGCTACTGTTTCCTTCCTCAGCGAGCCCTGGAAGGCAGCAGCTTGTCGAATTACAAGACTAATCACGACGGGTTTAGCAAACTAGCTAGTTCAGTAACGTACATATAGATATATTTCATTAAAAAAATACATTAAATAAAAGCTGCCTTTGAAGTAGTATGTGGTGATCCTGATTTTCCAAGTGTAACTACGATTTTTGAATTATTCTGAAGGTAACGTTAGGCCTACTCTTTACTGAAATTTTGAGCTAGATATCAAGATTTTTTCAGGTTTAGGTTTTCAGATGTAGGCAATTGAGAATGTGAATGGTAGCCTACAGTATGTACTTTGCAATGCGCAGTGATTTCCTAACTTCCCTTGTGTTTGGTGAAAGCCAGATCGCTTTAAATACGACACATTCTCCTTTAGCTTTGCATTTACATTGGTTAAAAGGTATAAAATGCGTCTAATGCAATTACAGGGATGTGCTTCAATAATAAACCAATGGTCAGCTATGTCCTCTTATTTGTCATAAACTATATTATATTTCAGGCCATGAGGAGCATCAGTGCAGTACAAGCATGTGTCTCCATGACATATACTACCCAGCTGCCCCTTCCTGGAGCTTTTTTAAAATAACAGCAAGCTTACCTGTCCAGAGATATCTAAATGGTGTCCACTTTATGTTCACACTCAAAGGTTCGACCAATTTATGTTTCAGAAAAAGTGCAGATTTCAGTACTCCTCTAGTTTCTCCTGGTGTTCATAATATCAAAGCCTTTTCCTTCTCCCATGTATGCCGCATTTTTCAAAACGGATGTTTTTCAACACACTTGTCACTTGCTGTTAACAGAGACTATGACACTGTAGCAATTTCACCATCTCCCACATCTTCTCCTTTTTTTACTCTTCTTTCAGATTGGTTCTCACTTTTTTTAGCAACTGCACTGGCTTTAATGTCTCAATGGCAATTTTGTTATTCCTGTATACTGTGCTCCTGCGATTATGTGTGTGCAAAATCATACTTTGGTAGCAAGCAACCTTTCTTTGGTCCTGTTGTAGTGTGCATCAAAGGTATTTCACTGGGAGAATTAGCCAGCCACATTGCTGGGTCCAGGTATAATCATCTCAGTTAATGGCACAGTTGTCACTAGATACAGAATAACATGGTTCCCAAACCAAGTGGACAGCAATAATTGCTGATGATAATAGCTGTGATTGTTGCATTCATTCTAGAGCAGGTAAGGCAATTGCTCTCATTTCATCAATGTCAGCTAGTTTGTTCCAACTTCTGGGACAACCATACCACTTGGAGGTGCTGTTGTCTTACAATAACATTCTGAATTTTACATTTGCCAGACCTGTACAGGGAACAGTTACGGAGCCTTTGTGCTGCCCTCCGTAAACTGAATTGAAATTTCAAGATTGATTCAGATTTCAAAAAGTCTGTTTTTTTTAAATTTATATATGAAAACACTGGGTTGTTCCCTGCTTCATTTCTCACTACTGTATCGGACTGACATTGGAACGGTGTTTTGGCCTGGCATGGTCATGCTCAGAGCTCAGTTGAACTGCCAGCAGTAGATGTGTGAAATGCTCACATGTGTTTCTCAGAACTACCATTCATGGGGACATTGGTATGAAGTAATATTGACCTAAAGGACTGTTAGTGACTTCTCATTTCATATGCCCCACTGAAATTAAAGGGTGTGCAATGTGTTTTGCACCCCGCTCCCTCATAATAAGTTTCTCTGGAAGACTCAATCCCTCCCTGGGGTGCTGAGCAGGTTAAGCTCCCCACACACTGTCCCAGATTACCCAATTTGGGTCATCGCCTTTGCTGCTACTTCCTCCTCGTACTCACCTAATCCACTCTCATGCTCTCTCTAATTTCATTCAAAATGCAATATATTGCGCATTTGATTTGTAAAAACATGCATATTATTACAAACAAACCATCTGTATCATGATAAAATAAATATAACAAGAATAGTACATAACACACAATGTGCATAAGGTATTGGTTGAAGTCTCGACTATGAAGCCATTGAATCACAATTCTGAATTTTTACCAATTTTTTTTTACTGAATTTTTACCTATCTATATGAGATGACAACTGATTCCACGTTTCATAAATCGCACACTGAGATTTAAAGGTAGGCTATGGTAGCCTATTGCTCATGTATATTCTCGGCCTGCTGAATTATGCAGTGCGTATTTGAAGCTATGGTACACGCAACAGGGAGAGGTGACTTTGGTTCCGAGCGAGGATGAAGCCTCCCAATGGCCAAAGTATCTGTCAATCATTAGCCTACGCTCCTGGCTCATCAGCCTGTTGCTACTTTCCTCATACACTTTCAGTCAGAGTCGAATTTGTTACCGTGTGATGCAAGGAACGTGAAATGGCCTCGTCCAATGTGTTGCTATAGCGTAGGGTACTTCATAAGTAGGAGAAAGGCAAATGAAAAGAGCCCTGGCTGAGCTCAACTTTAGGGTTGCGTACATATTGACGAGCATCAGGCAAAGGAGTACGGAGAGGGGAACTAAAAGGAGGAACGAAGGAATAATACAAAAGCAATACGTATCCGGTGCAATTCCACAAAGAAAGAAGAGACGAGAAGAGGGGAACAGGGAATAAGTAGTAACGTTAGCAAGTAATAGCGTCAGCGAGAAAGAAAGGAGACAGATTTTCTGTGCGAGAAATTTGCTTTTGTGTTTCTGCCATCACGCATTTGTTAAAAGAACAATGAGGAACATTTGGATTATCTGGATTTGCGTAATGGTGGCCTTTCTTACGGAGGAAAGGGTAAGTTTTGAAAACGAATAATTAATTTTACTTGGCAAATTTAGTAGGGAACGGATTTGATACTTCGGTGTACGCTACACCAGCTACAGGTAGCCTGTTCTAACTGTATTGACGTTCCTAATTTGGGTAAACATTCCACCTTTCCACAGTTTAAAAAAACCCTCATTTGACAAGAACGAATTAAACCTCGTGTAGGCTGTAGATTAAAGATTGATGTTATGATGTAGGTAGACCTCAACACAATTGCTTTCAGGAACTGGGTTTACATGAATTATTTCAGTTTGAATTTAAGTGGACTAATATAAATTAGAATAAGACTGTGAACTTCCGCACTGAAAGAATACGACGTTTACAAATAATGGGAAAAGTAATAAAATTATACACATGGGCTACAGTGTTAAAACAATACCCGAGACACAGTTATCCTGCTTCGCACGATTGATGAGGGGAGGTATGGACATTTTGGTCTCCCTTAAAGTTTTCTTATAAGCTATTTGTAATCGCTTATGAAATATAACATTAGGATATTCGTTGGGGTTCAGATAACCGCCTGCCGATAAGAGTAGCGACCACGGTTTTTAAAAATAATATTTTTACGTTTTACACCGTCGGGATCGTTTGGTCTTCCTTGACTGAAAATGTGCGAAATATTAGCTATAGTCAAAACTATAAAAAACGAGAACTATTCAAAAATATTATCATCATAAAAACCTTAAATCTTCTGCACTTTAGTCATCGGATAACTCAGGACAAGTTAATGCTCGAAAATGATTGAAATATTTGTCAATAATTTAGCCAAGGGAAAACAATTCGCAGTGTATGTCACACACACTAAACAAATTACAACATGAATGTTTGTAAAGCTACAGGCAAAAACCATGCCATTATTTGTAACCATTTGAGGTGCATTTTATGGTCCATTCATGTTGTAAATATTGAATTATCACACAGGAGTTTTTTCTAAGAGAAACTAAGCTTTTGTACATATGTTGCTTGCTGTTTTGTCTTCTGTGTGTCTGAATAGAGTAAAATGTGCTGATAGATGTAGGCAATGTGTTACATTGTATCTGCTGCCTTTCAGCTTAAACAGCTGTGCTCCTAGTGAATCCTTGAGGCTCTGTGAGCTGTTGATATTTTGTGTTTCACTGTTACTGCTACCCAGAAAAGGTACATTTTCAGATCCCACTTCAGTCCACAGTTTATGAACAGTGGTTTTTTATGTTGTGATTTCTGAATTGAGCAGTTTCACCAAATGCTTGCAGGATGGATAGACTATCTGTCTAGAAATGGGAGTCTAAAATGTTTTCATTTTATCCGTGTATTTGACTCTGTATTGTATCCTTATTCTTATGTTTCATCTTTTTCAAATATCACCTATCAACATCTTGATATACCACTGTGAAGCAACGCTTGATTCTCTGAATGAAAGGTGCTCTATGAATAATCAGACACCTTTTAATTTGTGGTAAAATAATTCTGAACAAGAAAGCTGGAGCACTGAGGGCATGCAGAAGGAATATTGACTAGCTAACAGAACACTGGGACCTGGATCGAAATTGACACCAAAGTCAACTGAATCAGTGGTAGGATCAGAGGGATTCACTCAAACTGCTTTCATTGATGGGAACATCATTCTGGCCACCTCCAGAGTGAGATCTGAAGCTGCTAGTCAGGTGAATCAGAAAGTTTGCAGTTTGGTAAGGAAGTTATCTGGTCAGCTACTGATATCTGGCGACTTGATTTGTCATCAAGCCTTACACCAGATTTCTGAAGTCAAAAACCATGGTAGCTGGATTCTTGTCTCATTTAGCTAGATTCTTGTCTCATTTTTGCTTGATCATTTTTTACACCTGATAGCAAAGACATAACATATCATTGTTTTGAAATTTCTGGTGATATTATTCCACTGCTTGCTTAGCACAAGATTTGTCCCCTAACTTGGCTTGTTATTCCATTTGAGCAATGATGTCTTCCTCTCTGCTCATCAATATTTTACTTGGTCATGTTATGCTCACGCATTATTCACAGTCGAGGCAACCCCAACGTGTGCTTCTTATCTTCAGTGTGTGTCCATATCCTCTTATTGCTAATGGGTCTGATTTTCCATCATTCTTTCCATGCTACCCCTGGCCATTTTGAAGTCAAATCTGTGTTGAATTGCATAGACCTTTCTAGCCTGATACAGTGGCCTCAGAGAATACCAGATAATCAAATGATCAGTCAATCTGCACAGCATAGATTTGGAACAATGAGCACAGTGCTTCTATTGGTATCATATTGATGCGGTTGATGTTAATTCTTCATTGTAGCATTAAAAATTATTGCATTAGGCTATTTCTTGTCTGCTCCTCTTGGGGAAACCCTGTCCGAAACATCATTTCGTGAAACATTTTCTGACCCACTAGGACTTGACTGTTAGCACATAAACTCCCAAAGCACAACATAGGTTAATCAAAGCTGTTTGTCTCATGTACTTATTGATTTTCATACAAAATAGAAAATGCATGATGGCTGTTTTAAGTGATGAACCAGGGTTCTACACAAAATGTGTTTTTGAGATGTCACAGGACACGTTTTGTATTAAATCAAATGTATATTTATAGAGCAAACCAAAATAGGTAATGTGTACTTGACATAAAGTGATGTCTGAACTTGTTTTGAGTGAAGTAAGAATCTTTGTGTGGTCTTGTGGCCTGGCTATCCTGTACATCTGTAAGCCAATGTCTTTCTGACTTTTCTGATGCGGTTTGGTTAATGTGGCTAATATGAGTGATTCGCCTTTCAGTGTAGCTGCTCTCTCATAAAATGCCTTTGTGTTGTGTTTCCCTAAAACATTGTCCAAATAGCAGAAAACTCAATGTTTTTATGAGGCATTGTTATTCATGAGGTCAGTATCAGAAAATGAGGCCTAGACTAGTGAAAAGGTGTAAGCTTATAATGTTTGGCTGTACAATAACAATTATAAGTTCAATTCCACATGAAATACCACACAGTACTGTCCATATTATGACCTGTAGCTGCGTAGCTTGCCCTGTTTAGTGCTCTAAAACACTATTTTATTTAGCTAATTCAATGTGACCAAATCATGTACAAATAATACATTGACAAAATCCACAATGTTCAAAACATAAGACCCCTGAGTTCACTGGCAGTCACTAGTTATGTTTACTGTATGAATCAGGTGATGGGGTCATCAGCTGATGCCTCTTGCAAATCTAAGCTATTTTTGAAAAGGCAATATTTGGTTATTTTATTTATTTATTCAAATTTTTTTTCATTTAAACATTTGGTTATCCTGAAGTTAATAAATGTTAATTAAGTTAATAGAATTATAATCTGTTCCAACAGTTATAATCAATGCAGTTGAATTAGCGCCTTAAGATCAACGTATCACAATCCATGAATTTCTTTTTACACTGCTACTGTGTATCCCATGGCTTTACAGCAGCACCCAACCTCATGTACATCATCAACAGTACAGTTTGGCGAAAAATGAACGAGACTATTCACTCAGAGTGAATAGTTTTTTGTAGTTTATTTAGCACTTTCTACTGCATGCATTTTTGTTCTTTAATTATTTTGCAGTCAGTAAGGCGTGTGGTGTGTTCCACTAAGGTTGTCTGCACCTGTCATGTTCCTATTTGCTCAATCATCAGACTTGATCTGCTTTTTTGTGCATTTCCACTTAGCTACAACGGGAATACACTCAGCATCTCAGGCCAAACAACAGGATTTCTCAAATTGAGCTTTGAGTCTGGTATGAAGCACTGCAGACATGAACAGGTGAACTTTGAACTTTGAACTGCAGAAAACAACAACAACCATCGGAATAAAAACATATATTTGATATATATAATTTAGTTGCAGTTTTTTTCAGAGTGTCAGCCAATATGCGTGGATGTTTTTAGCTGCGTTCAGAAAGGGCTGGGATTGCTGTTCTGTTTTAAAGCTTGTTGTGACCTCCTGTGGTCTTTCATTAGTGCTGTGGTTTGGTGGAGGTGTGAGCAGAAATGAAGTGTTCACCTCCTGTCTGATTGGAGTCAAGCATATTTAAGGTATGTATAGCCTTGACCTTAGAGGAATTGTATAACACAAACAGCAGAAATTGTGCCAAAGAGAATCAAGGTCCCTCTCTAGGCTGCTTCATCTCTGCCGTGTGTAGAATTTCAGAAAGAAATTGGTTTTGGCTATTCCCTTGGTTTACACGGTTCTGTTATCTTTGCTGTACAGAACTGATCGAATATGGAAAAATGTTTCATACTGTTGTTTTTCTAGGGTAAGCTAAAGAAAGTAGGATGTGCACACAAAAAGAGACTACTGAACATGTACACTAAATTGTTCTGACTAGTGTGAAGCTGCGTTTAATTGGCCTAAGGATGACACGTGTTCTTCACAAAAGGTCTCACAGAAAATATTTAGTTTAATGTTAGTAATGTCTTCCCATTGCGATCTGCTACCCCCTGGCAGATAGGATCCAGTACAGCTTCTGTGTTCTCTAAATGGAATTCTGATTCTAGATCAGCTCTTGGGTGCACGTGCATCTCATTCTGTGTAATGTTATTTTCAGTGTTGTTTCTTCACCACCACACCCCTGTTATATTTTCTTTTGACCATTAAATCAGAACAATAAATCAGATGTGTGAACAATCACACTCAGTGAGAACTTCATTAGGTATTTCTTAGACAAATTTTTTCTGCTGCTGTAGACTATCCACTTAGAGGTTTGATGTGTTGTGTAATCAGAGATGCTCTTCTGTATACACTGTTGTAATGTGTGGTTATTTGCATTATTCCTGTCAGCTTTGACCAGTCTGGCCATTCTCCTCAGACCTCTCATTAACAAGGCATTTCTGTCCACAGGACTGCTGCTCACTGGATGTTCTTTTGCACCACTCTCTGCAAACTCGAGAGACTGTTGTGTGTGAAAATCCAAGGAGAACAACAGTTTCTGAGATACTCAAACCAGCCTGTCTGGCACCAACAATCATTCACTTGTGTGCTATTTGATGTGTGTCTATTTACCATGGAAAGGGTTAAATCTGAAGCAAAAGCCTCTGTCCCATCTCTGGGAATCCCGATTAATTTCAGCATGCTATGTAGAAACATTATTGCACAAAGAAACAATGCTAAAAATGGAATGTGCTGCGTTTTAAATAGTCTTTGCACGGTCACCCAGAGAAGTTGACACATCTGCACAACATGTGTGCTTTTAAAGAACATCACAGCTGCAAGAACATATCTGTGAGGATGTTTGAAAGCACAGCCTATCTCTGAGACATGGTGTGTGCATGCATGTTTGTTTGAAAGCACGCTGAATGCTTTTCCTAGTTTGGAGTAATTTGTCCCAAGTCATCCTTGGATTGGACCATTTTCGCTTACCATTGGTGTTGGATGAAACTGCTTAAATTAAAACTAACTGAATTTGTGGGTGGATGGTATTTTGCTATTTAATGCAGGTGATGTAAAATATAATTCATGAAGCCTTGTGGGATATCTTGGGTCAGAGGTGAGTTGCACAGTACAGTTGGGTCGCTGCCTATGCCAGAATTATGGAAGCAAAGACGGGAGGGTAACGCTGAAGCTTGTACTATGTGTGTGACTGGGGTGGGGGAATGGGCCCTGCTGTCTATAGCCCCACCCTCTTGCCCGCTCCATTGCAAAATGTAATTTTTGTTCCTAGAGACCTGGGGGAGGGGGGCTTCTGAAAAGGAATACCCTGTGATAGGGTTACGCCGTCTGCTTTGCACATTTACTGTTCTGTAACCTGGGTTCAATTTCCATGCAGAGGAATTTACACTCTGCCTCCAAGTCTATGCCTTTTTGGTCTGCCGTTCAGTGTGCTCATGGATTATCATAGGCACAGTATGGGCAGACTGGCCATTGTGTGCTCTTACTGCAGATCTGCTGTGAGTTGCCTTGAGACTACAGACACGGGGCCAGTGTTGCTTTGCAGGAAGCTTCTTGCGTCTATATTCAATCACTATGTGCTTTCCGCTACATTCTCAGTCCCGGAAATGCCAATCAGTGTTTGGATAGCATGGTCAGCACCACATCAATGCATTATTTTTTTTTAAAAATCTAAAAACAGCTGTGGGTTGGCCTGGCGCCTGAAAACACCTGAAGAAGTTCCAAACTTGCTAGTTCATGATTTAGATTATGTATGGCAGACTATGAATGCTCACGTGTCCTGCAGATACCTCCTTTAAGACCCTTTAATTTGTTTAAATGTAGGCCTAGATTCTACCAACAACATCTTGGCATTGTTATAGTCCTAGTAGGATATCTGAAATTACGAAAGTAGTAATGATTGTGTTGTATGTGTTTATTCTCGTGAAGTAATTTTTCTGTTGTAAATTGTAAGTAATTGTATCAGATAATGTAAGCAAACAAAATTTGTATTAGTTAACTAGTTTCTCCCATAAAAAATCTGAATGCATGATGACATAAAGAAGTGGGCCGTCAGTGAATGTTAAAATACTGTACTTTGGTTTGAAACTCATCTTTCTAACCATCACATCTTTCCCTCCCCTTCTTTGGCTACTTCTCAACCAGCTGCATGGTCTACATCCAGCTGGTGGGCGTACAAGTAGTGCTGATGTGGAACTCTTTGAGGCTACACGAGCAGACACAACCTATTTTTAATTGAGAGGAGAAAAACCAACATGCCGTCACGAAGAAAAACTTTAAACAAGTGACTGGATGTGCTGGTCTGTGTGTTTGCTTTACCTTTCCACTGGACAGAGAGAAATGAGTCTCGCTTTTTCAGAACTCCCTTTCCCATTTCATATTCTTTTCTTTGTTCATAGAATATGATATTATGGGATGGCATTGTATTTCATTGTTGCTCAACTGTGAGCTGCAGGAAAAGGTTTAATTGAAAGAGTAAAAAAAACTGGTTTTTATTTTACGCAGAACCAGCTGAATAAAATCAGATATGTGATCATTTCCTGTTGAAGGTGACTCAACCCTCAGTCCAGGAAGAAATATATCCCCCAAAGCACGTGAATTGGCCACGTCTGCGTTCTGATACATCTGGCTTTTTAACCTCGAAGATAAAGTCTTTGTACGGAACATGTTTGTATACGAACATTCTCCCCCAGCTGTGATCTATGCATCGGATATCATACTTGACGAGTTTGGGCTTTCTATCACATAACTGGTCTGACTGGTACAAGTGTAAGAGAACACTATAGTTCTTTTTTATTTGCTGTATGCTTCTTCAGGTGGACCCACATACATGACCACACCCTTTCGTCCGGCTTGACGGCTCTGAGTTCCACCAGAGACGGCTCCAGTCCATGTTTGCCTCATATTTAATATAATAAGCATTAAGGTCAGCAGTGTGGCACAGATGGGAGGTGAATGGGCTCATAAGAAGATTTTCTTAAATTTGAATATGAATTGGCAGTTCTTTCTGGTAATATTGAATTATCTTCAGGTCAACCAGGATAAAGGCATCTGCTTAACTAGTCAACAAGGACTGTGTGGACAAAACAGCCCAGACTGGACAAAAGCACTCAGTTTCATGCCGCTTTCACTGTTTATACTACAGATCGTTTTCTCTGGTGATAGTTTGCTTAAAAACCAGGCCCCTTTCTCTTTCTTGCCTGTGACCATATGGAGCAAATAACTCATGAGGTCAGATTGTTTAGTTTTCAGAGACCTGGCTTGTAAAGCATTCACCATTTTTATAAAACCACAAAATTCCTAAAGAATTTGAGCAGAAATAATTGCGCGGCGTAGAGTGTGGGGTTTGGCTCCCAGGCCCGCTTCCAGGTCGTTATTCGCTGCAGATCATCAGTGTTGAGCTTGTAGATTGGAACAGACGTGGAGCTGAGTTCGTAGGGAGTATGGAAAAGAGGCCATTTTTGGATTCTGGCAGCCCTTTAGCGTTTCCCTCCCCCTGAGCTCAAATGTCTCTTGAAGATGGTCCATTGCGTGTCCTGGCTGCCATAGAATCCACAATGTTTTAAGACAAAGCAAACCGATAAGCTCAATTGAGAAAGAGCTGGCCAAAAAACCAGCTGCTCTTTCTTAAAATGCTGCACATTTGCAATGGGTGTTTGCCATCTACCCTCCACACCCAACTGCATAACCAATCCCCCTGGTGACCTGCTTTTCAGGATTTATGCAACAGTTAGGTAAAGACACTATTAAAGGCAGTGGCTTGGCAGGGCACCTTTGTCTTCAGAAGTTGGTGATTTTTCTGCCCCTTACATTACCAGAAGACGCAACAACATTATCCTCCCAATGAAATGTTCTGGTATATTCTTAAAGTTAATGTTAAAGTTAGATCGGCAGCATAGTGGTGTGTGGTTGCTGTATATTTCTGGGAAGTTGATCTATGTAGAGGACATGGTAATGTGTGGGTTGGTTAAATTTCCCTTCAGCAAAATCTGAATTCCCCCTCATTGAGTTTTTATTTTAGGACTGCGTTTGAGTCACCGTCTAACTAAAGTCAGGAAGATGCAGTATGATTTTAAAGTATTATTCATTTTTCACTGACCATTTTCTTGTGAGATCATAGCAAAACATTTCTGTCATAAGTGATGATCCAGGTGTCATTATCCATGCAGTGTGACAACGTCAGCAATGTCTGATTCATTTGTCTCTACATCCTTGCCACCAGACTCCGATGCCCCGGTGGAAAGTCAGATTTTCTGAGGTTTCTGTCACTTTCGTCTAATTCTAGTATGCCTGCCACTGACAGTGTTTGGATGACAGTCAGGTTGTGCCAAGGTTAGAGTAATACCTTGGGGAAGACTGGCTGTTCTTATGAGAGGAGCCAGAGATGTAGTACAGGATACAGGTGCATGAGAAAATGTGGTGAAAGTGGCAGTATAAATGTGTTACCTAGACCTGTTCTCATAATATCAGTAATATCACAAGTCCTCTTTCATATATTTGACTATATGAACTATATGACTACTTAACTACATGGAAGATGAAACCACAATACAGTTAATTGAAAAACCCCTTTATGGAAGATGGTTTGCTCAGGCTGCTGGGGCCAGGATAACTTCGTTCCAAGCATTCGTAGCAGAAGCTCCAGAGCGCCTTGCTGTGCCATGACTACAGCCTCAAGTCCAGACTCGCAGACATCTGCAGCCACAGCACGATTAACACAAAGATAGGGTTTATTTTGGTCTGTTATCGGAGCGGAGTTGGTGACGTGAAGTGTCGCTATCTGACTGGAAGAGTTTTGGCTTGGTCTGTACTCCAGAACCACAGCTCATTCTGATGTGGCTGTGTGAATTTTCTTTAATCTGACAGACCAGACTTGTCTGGAATTTTGTTATCCAATCATTTTAAGTGTGTGTGCCTTCTCCTCGATGTATAAAAAAAGAAAAACAAACAGACAAGATGTGCCATCCCATCCAACGCAGGATTTGCCACCTTTTAGAATGAAACGCTTGTTAAAAGCTGTAATTGTTATGGAGTCTGCCTGTGGGCAGTAATTACTCAGTAAATGTGTCCTTTGAAATATACCAGACCTTGCAGTCTCAATTTCTACCTCTGGAAATGACTCAAGTCATTGCAGTTACATATGAAGCAGAACAATCCCATTATCTTTCACTCTACCCTCCTTTACTGCACTCTCCCACTACCACTCCTCCTTTCCAGCGGAAGTATGTTGAGCAAAGGAGTGGAGTAAACGAGTGGAGCAAAGGAACAAACTGGGGGAGTGAATAAAATCTGGACAAGCTTTTCGGCTTTGCCGTCATTAAAGTCAACGTTTTGTGTTGAAGAAATAGCCCTATCATAATCATTATTTTTTTGCCGAGCCGCAACATCCTCATAGCCAATTACTGATCTTACATGTGGTCAGCCATTTGAAGCTACATAATCACTTTTTTCAAGCGCAAGTTGCATAGTAGGATATAGTAGCCTGTGCCTGTAAAAACATTAACTTGGCATTGTGGTTTGCCTCGAGACACAAACTAATTAGGCCTAACCAGCAAAATTGGATAAAAGTAAAAATCAAAACAAGCATAACTATATTTACTGTTTTCCCAGAATCACAATGTGTCCAATCAGAACACCTTGTACTGTAGCTTATGTTTGTCAGTTGCATGTGGTTAATTCAGAAACATTTCTGTTGATTCATGAAATGTAGCCTAGCCTTCATATACGAGTTATCGTTATGTTCAGTGTTCACATTGAAAAACAATTATTTAATAACTCTGTAACAAATTCATTTGTAATAAATGTCATTTGGAAATGGTTGGTTGAATAAATTAATCCGTGCATGCTTACATAGGCTACTGCGTATACCGAAGACCACATTTATTTTTAAGATATGAGCCACAAAAACAAACTGACATTTCGCAATCCGCATAGGATGATATGATTCGTAATAACGACACACAAATTTGGCAAAATATTGGGGGAACTTCCCTGCCACCTTCGCTTTCTGGATCTGGTGGCTTTTGTGGGTTGGGTTTTCATAGTATGTGGCCATGAGCATGATGAAGTCACCCAGGAATGTGAAAAGACTTCCAATGAAACATACATCATTGTATAATACACCAGGGGAGTGGAGGAGGGCGGAGTTTAAACTGTTTGTTCGTAGTTTGTTCGTATACTTAGAAAATAGGACAGTGGAGGGAGGGAGTCCACAAAGATCGGTTTTCAGGGCTCCGATGAGAGGAGGGTGGTAATGGTGTATAGGAGTATGCACTTAAGGAGTGAAGGAGTATACACTTTCTGGCTAATGGGACGCACCCAATGTGTCTTGGTCAGGGATCTGTGACCTGCTTCAGGTCATAATTCTTTTCATGTTTGAAATGTTAAAAAGAGTAGTTTACAGACTGAGTATCAGTCTTGGTGTAATTTCTCTGGTAAAAAAAATAAAAAAATAAAATCTGTCATACTGTCAGTGACTGTAGTGCAGTGTAAGAAAGGGATAGAGAATTTCTCATAATGGAATCAGAGTGTACCTCAAGTTCTGGCCTGAGGCCCTTTTTTCTCCTCCTCGCTCATGTCATCTCCATTTATTGTGAAATTGCTGCTCTCTCTATCTCTTTCTCCCCTGTGTCCTCTCTGTGGCACCTTTCTTGTTTTCTGGCTCACTTTTTTCTTTCTCCCACTGTCAAATTCAAAATTTTAAATGCATGGCAACAGAACTGTAAGCGCACATAGTATATTGCAGGGCATCAAGATGACTAAAACCTCACATGTGCAGTTACATATTTTGTTCAACTTTGAATTAAGACTTTTCCCCCACATGATTCTCACCACAGCACTGGTTTGACCTGTGACCTCTGACCCTTCAACTCCTTTCCTTTAGTCCCCCCCCCCCCCCCAGAGAGTGCACAAGCAGGAATTTAAACCACATGACCAGCTCTCAAGGAGAGAAAAATGGGGAGGGGGGGATTAAAAGAAAACACAGACAAGTCACTGTTCTGAATGTAAATGTTTTAAAACTGTCTGAAATACTTGGCTCGGATTGAATGAAAATTTTGAACTGTCAGCTTAGTACACAGCAGCCAGTGACAAGCTAATTGCAGTGCCCTTATTGTTTGGAACCACAAGACTTTTGGCCACTGACCTCTATACAGTTATAATGATCTTTGATTTTTTTAAAGCTACCCAGCAGACTTAGGTCAAATACATAAATGTTTTTGATTCAAATACTTTTCTACACTTTACTGGGTTTGGCTGCTGTATTGGAAACTATGAATTACTTTCAAAAAGTGCAAACCCTGCCTTCTGGTCCTCTTGGTTGGCTCAGCACCATCAGGCAAGAGCAATCAAAATGATTTGAATCCAACATAATTATGTATTTGACCAAGGCCCCTTTTGTTTTCAGTGTTGGTTTTTACATTACAGTTCTATATATTCTGGTTAAATGTTTTCAAACTAGGCAATGGTTTTCAATTTCAAATTATTCCTTTTTCAGTCAATGCTTTTAAATATATTTACTTATTTTTGTGTCAATGCTACATAACCATTGCTACATTGACTAAATATTCTTTCACATCACTGTTATAAAGTGATTTTAGTGTTGCTGCTAGGTTTGATTTTCCTGGTCCATTATAGCAGTATATATTGCTACAGATTTATTAATGACATGCCCTTCAGCTAACTAGAATAGGTTTTGTGAGTATTCAGTGCCAATAGAACATCTATAGGAGACCTCTGTTATGCTGCTTTTCAGTCCCTCCTAATGGAGCAGGCTGTTAATAGCAAGAACATATTTTTTTGGTTCTGAATAACGGCTCGCTTTCGGAGGACAGTGCACAAGGTTGAAAATCATTTCAAGTTTTTTCAGAGCAGGGGAGGATTCATACTCCCTTTGGTCTCATGTCATCCCCTCTCTTTCCGTAACACCTGTGATTGTGAAGGAATTCTGGGAATGGCAGGCATGCGTCCAGCCTGAATGACCTGTATTCATCCTCAGTCTCCTGATCTCCCGCTGTGCTTGGTGCCCAAGACAGGATCTATAGAATTCTGCATGTGCCCTGTGCATGTCTCTGTGGCCCTGTGTGTGTCCATCAAGTTGTGGGTATAGGGGGTATATCATCAAGGGAAATTATCACACTTGTAAAAACTCAGGCCTGTGACTATTTCAGACCCTCATTCCACTCTGAATGGAAAGTTAAAGATGTTTTTAATTTTTATTTTCAAATCTTTTAACTTTTAACTTATTTTAAGAACTGAATAACTGGAACAAAATGTGAGAAATTAACAGTGCTGTCTCTGTGGCCAAAGTTTTGAAACAAAACATGTTTTTTTCCTTCCAATAGCCTATAAGCTAGACAACATCTGGAAGGAATGTTTTTGAAATCTTGACAGTGGTATTACAAAGCATGAGAAATTCAAGCTGATCAGCTGCCAACTCAGTTGAGGGAATAGTTTTTGCTTTTTCAAAAGTTGAACATTCCAGAATAGAGACAAGAAATTTTAAATACAGACCAGTCCACGAACTGTGTTCTGAAGTCTCTTCAGGGTTATGAAACAAACATATGTTTGAATTTATCTCTGAAGGTAAATGAGCTTATATTAGAAATGGATCCTTTATTGACATTTATTAACTGATTATCTTTTTTACCTTTATAGATGTTTTGTAAAGGAAAATTAGTGTTAAAATTGTATATGGAATTGTTCTGATATTACATATTATTGTGATTCATTTTAGAACAAATTGGCTACAATCTCATCATTGTCTGAGTGAGTACTAATGTCTCTGTGAGGTTGTCCATATGTTGTGCTTTCAGCTTCCTCTCAGGAAGTTGTTCTGGAAAGAGGAAGTTATAAATGGACAATGTGTCTTATTGGCGGTTGTCTTGAAAATGGATTTCCTGGCATTCATTGTTTTCATGTGTGCGTGTCCTCTACAGTGCAGAACAGTGCAGTATATTATATAGCGAAGGAGACGATGAATTAGCTAAAGTGCTGAAACAGAAGTATCCTCATGAGATGTGAGGGAAGTAGCCTTAATGCTTGCACTCTTGTCTTTTTTTTAATAATGAAATTTGAAAGAAAAATTCTATAAAGGTTTTTATATGCAGCTAAAGCTGCAGTGGCCTTGCCCCCACATTGATTCGCATTCAATCACGGGATATGGAACGGATTCATAAAACTAGGCAGTATTTAAACCAAAAAAAATGTTCAGCTTGAAAACTTCAAAAGGACATTCCCAGCATTAAGACGAACATGGTGCTGGTGTAGGAACAGGAGCAGGAACAGGAATCAGAGCTCCTACAACGTGGCCGGAGGTCCAGTGGGTCCACAGAAAGCCACTGAGCAAGAAGGAGCAGAATGTTTTTTTTCCCCCATATTTTTTCTGCTGTGCCACTGGAAACATCAGACCCTGAAGAGCACATGTTATAACACCACAGTGTTCTCTTTAGAACAGAATGTGCTGCAGAAGCAGTAAGGTCCATTAACACGTGTTCCCCTATCCCTTTGGTAGATACGCGTGACTGCTGAGTCCCTGACGTTGGGAGACGACCTGTACCTAGACGACCAAGCTTCTGGAGACTATCCTGTCGATGATGACGATGATGATTTTGCTTCAGGTTCTGGTTCAGGTAAGTTAAACTCAATTCAAGTTTAAGTTAAACTCACTTTATTGACATTTATTGAGTTAAAACTATTTGTACTGTGTATTCATGTATAAATGAATGGCAGTTAATTTGGCTGTAAAGACATTATGGCTCACCCAATTTTACATTAAATCATACATCAGCTCAGCATTTTTATTTGTGGTCTGTACAAGCAGTGGTCTGTTGATTTAGTGAATTTACTGGACTTGCAGTCAGTGAGTTTCCAGTAAAAAAGGCTGATTATTCTGGCACTGTACCCAATGGTTTTGCTGGTTCACTAACATCTAAGTCATGCTGCTGCCCCAAAAATTCCATTTTTGATCTAAATCCTACTCTTGTGTCATTGTGTCTAAAGGTTGCTCTATAGTCATGCAATGGATTTGGGTTACGCTCTGGGTGACTGGAGTCCTTTTATACTTTTTATAAAAAGACAACAACTATAGTTTACGTTGGGCTACAATAAAACGTCCATGAATGTTCTGCGATTTCAGCTACACACTGGACTGGACTATAAACTGGCCTTAACACCAGGAGTATAATGATGGAGGTCTGGATTGCTGAAGCCACTGTTATTACCTGTGTTGACATAAATTGTTTTTATTGACCTTCGGTTGCTGCTGGTTGCTCTGTTTTCTCTGTGTAGGAGTAGGCCCAGAGGAGACCGTCAATGTGAAGAGCGTGTACATCGTCCCAAAAGCAGAGCCCACCCAGGAACCCTCCAAAGACCTCTCATCCAGGACAGAGACGATATCACTGAGATACACACCTAGAATACCAGCGAGGACAGAGGTGAACCTATAATTGCTCTGTTGATTAATTCCAAGCACCTACTGTGCATGGATGTGTATGCGGATAATAAAAGCCTTGAACAGTTAAGAATCGTAAGACAAAGTAATTTAAGTGCAGAAGAGATTATTATTTTATTTTTTTCTGTTTTTGAGATGAACTTGCTGTCATCACATTTTATGTTCCGGTGTGGTCCTTCTTGGTCAGTTTATCTGATTAATCAACAAAGGGTTCAAGTTTTTATCTAAGTGGTCACTTCTGGCACTTGTAACTGTAATTCCCCTTTTCATTGCACTTGTGTCTGGTTTTGCACTTTATTGTACCTCGCTCTGGGTAAGATCGTCTGGCAAATGCCTATAATGTAGCATAAGTATGATAAGTTAGTATGCAGGTAGGAGCCTCAGTACAGTGAGAGAGTGCCTCAACAGAATATTTTGACTGTATATCCTATAGAATAAATGCAACAGTGCAAGTATTTGATATACGGCTAATGTGACAATGAGACAAACGCAAAAGAATGAACTTCATGAACACGTTAAATTATTAAAATGTGATCAGTCACAGTCCCTTTCAGCATATTCAACAGTACATTTTTTGATGTAAGAAATTGATGAATTATGCAATTGTGCATTTGAAACATGTTTTCATATGAGAATGGCTCATGGATGGTCTATCAGTCAGGAATTTAAGGAATCATGAAAATTCTCCTTGTTAATATTGTTTCTTCACATAAATACACAAAATAGGAAGTCAATCCCTGCTGAAAGTGTACCAACCTGATGGCCCTTGGTTGTAGAAGTTTCCGATTTGTCCAGCCTGTCCACTTTTCTTTGTATTCTGTTTGGTCTTTTGAACTGTGCATGCGTGTAGCTAGTGATTTTCTATGTACAGGTATATGTGTATATGTTTTCTTTTCCTGGACCATAGACCCCTGTACCCCCTGTATTTTGACCGTCTCCGTGACCCTCCTCTGCCTCCCCAGACCCCACTCCTGCTTACTGAGGAGCCCAGCAGTACAGAGGTGGAGGTCACCAGGACCACCAGTTCCCCCCAGGTGGTAGTGGATGAGGACAAGCCCTTCAGGGTGCACTCTGAAAACATCCTTCAGAGAACGGAAGTGCTGGCAGGTGTGTGCAAGTGTCTGGGGGAATGTCGTTTTTACTGGGGTTTGTAAAACTGCAATGAGAGCCCCATTTTTGGCAAAATTCCTTTTAGAACATGCCTGGACCTAATTATGTTTTTTTTTTATGCAGCGGTTATTGCAGGAGGGGTGATCGGCTTCCTCTTCGCCATCTTCCTCATCCTCCTGTTGGTGTATCGCATGAGGAAGAAGGATGAAGGCAGTTATGACCTTGGAGAGCGCAAACCCATCAGCTCGGCATACCAGAAGGCCCCTACCAAGGAGTTTTACGCATAAGGAAGACCGCTACCAGACTTTAAAGGAATGATGGCAGCAAGATTACTACCCCTTTCACACCACATTTTCAAATAAAATACCAGCATTTTTCAACCATCGAGTTTGGTGTAGATGGGGGGCCAATAACCAATGCCATTTTGGTGCCCTTTTGCTCTCAGAAAGTTAATGTATTTGTAATAGTAACAATAGCTGCTTTCTGCCACCATTGATGCCATGTGACAAGAGCAGCTAAAATGCTTCCATTTGCATGCATAGAACCCTGCGTAGAATTGCCATGTTACACTGACCACTCGGATGAGCTGGTCACAAAGCTTCAACAACTGCCCACACTTCAGTGACCTTTGGTAATGCCAGCCAAGAAGCGTTGGTAACCCAGTGGACTTCATAAAAGTCTACTTCAAGGAAAGAAATTCACCATAATTGAAAATGAATTCCTAGGTTTTGTTGTTGGGGCTTCATTTGTGTATTCAGGATGCTAATACATTTAAACTTCCCTAGCCAGGAAACAGTATTTACACAGGACAACTGGCACACATTGTGTCAGATAAATGTTACATGACAGATTTAATTATTGAAATATGAGAACTGGAGCTCCTGCTACAGGTAGTGTATCCCACATATTCCTCCTCTGTGTGGGAGGACTGGATTGAATGCATTGGGTGAATAGCACATTAAGTAGTTTTAAATGACATTTTTACCCTATTTTAATTTTTTTTCCTCAGTTTGAGATTCTGACCCATTCCAGCACCGCAACATCCGCTGTCAATTTGGGAGGGTGCACACTAGCAAGTACGTTCAGTGAAACTTGCAGCCAACCATCCACAACTAGAACAGCTGGTGCAGACACACTCCAGTCCACCGTTGGTGTTGAGCCACTGTGGTGGAAGATCCCTGCAGAATAGAACCGTTCGTCCCTAGGTGAAATCAAGACCAACTGTGTGTCATTCCGTATCCTCTCAGCCATGGATGGTACTGGCCTGGTTGCGATTCACTCAATCACTGAATTATGAACAAGTGCCTCTGTTACATATGGCGCTCACAAGTCCCTCCTATCCTCTTTTCAACAAAAAAAGCAACATTTTGCTTTGTGAAGTAGAGACCTCATAAAAAATAAATATACATGGTACAGTAACAGCCAATAACTTTAAATTCTTTGAAATTTTAATTAAAAGTAAGGAATTACATTGTTCATCAACTTTAATAGTTACTTTGAACTGAATTATAATTGGTATGGTGCACACTAAAGAAAATAAATTACAATGTAATTCCACTGATGTGCCAGCATCTTTTGTTGTTTGTTGCTGCAGACAGAAATTTAGGTCCAATGAAGAATAATAGTAACTACCTTAAGTCTAATGCACATGAAGATTTGTAATTGCAATTTTTTAAAGAAAAAGTCAACAAAGATCCCCAAGAACAAAATGACATGTTAGCCATTTCTAATTATCATCCACTTCTGCCAGTATCACAGCGTTTGTTTCTGGTGAACATGAAGGAGTACCAATCAACAATTAGCTGGAATTGTTTCATTTGTTAGTGGTATGATGGGAATGTCAGTGGACTGTGCCAGTGTTACTCATGCTAGAGTGGCTATTGACTGTTTTGCCTGAAATCACCAAAACCCAAAATACCACATGTTGACTAGAATACTTATAAAAATGGGTTTTAAAGAAATGACAGGACACTGACCACTAGGCATGAAGGAAATGGCAAATACCAGGTCTTAATCTAATAAAATAACATTGACTGCTGGACTTTAAATAATTAAGCAAAAAAATGGACAACTGGACTTTTAATGAAATGACACAAAAGGGTATTTTGCCATTCTGGTCATTAATGAGGAACTATTGCAGGAATGCAGTGTTACTATGTACGCCAATGTAATAAAGATGCCTTCCCATATAAAAAGCCAAACAAATGCTTTTATTATGACAAGCCCCTGCATATTTTAGCATGCCAATTGTTGTTTTAACTGGAAGAAATATTAAGAAAAAATTTAAACAATAGAATGATTTGTTGCATGGGGAAATCACATCTTTAAAAGGCTGTTGTTTGTCATGGAATAAATGTTAAAAGTGATGGCATACCCAAACTTGATTAAAATATTGGTTATTGCTTTTTAATACTATATGCTATGCATTCAAAGTACAGTTTTTAGTAAATGAGCTGCCTACTTGAACCTACATCCACCGAAGGCTAGTATTGATGTGTGATCACAGGGTTGATTTGAGGCTAGGTACCTGCTGGTAGCATATATAGGTTCAATTTGGAAGTTGAACCTATATAATATTAGAGGAAAATATAATAACAGAAAGCATATAGAAGTTCTAATCTTCCAGTTTAGATCATATTACCACAACTACTTCTTGCAATCCTTTTAAAATCATGTGCTTCCAACTGCAAAAATGGTGTCGTGTAAAACGTTAATACAGTGGGTTCATCATAAACTATATGGTTGACTGGGAGGTCATTTTCATGTGAAATTTTGAACATTTCGCCTTCAGATACCGAGACTCCAATTACTCTCAGACATAAGTGCTTACAATGCTAGCCATTGGCAGATGTATAGCAGGTTCATGTAGACAAAAGATACACAAAAAAATATTGGTTTGCATATTGCATCGTATTAAAAGGCTAAAGAGGATATTTACATAGATTTTGGTTTAAATTTAACAAGAGGTTGATGTTTGTAATAATTGGCCTGTAATCCATTTCCTAAATGCTTGACATGGCATGCCCAGCATTATGTTTTCAAGATATCTTAATTGATCTGTTTTCAGGTGTCAAATACTTTGTAGTTCACATAAAGCTTTTATCTTCATATTAAATAAACAAATAGTCAATATAACATTTGTTTTTCTCCTCAGGTTACCACATGTCCTTTATCTTTTGCTTGAATGTATACGCTTACAGTGGAAGTTTCATTATATTTTGTTTATGTGGTTGTTTATCCATGACTCTACCTTAAAATAGCTTCAAAATATATAATTTATATCCACAGATGATTGGTCTTGAATATCCAATAGAACCTGGGTTCAGAATGAGAGGTCTGGCCAGGTCACTTTACATACAGTATGGTACTCATCCTTACATATCTACTTCATTTGGGTTCAGTTCTCGAGTTTTGAATGTTGGACTGAAGAAGTTCCTTTCAATTAGGATAGCATTCTCTGCTTCTCTGCTGTGGGAGAGTTTATTTTACTGGGCAGTTGAAGGCAAAGTTTTTTTACATGAGTTGGATTTTTTTATAAAGAAATTTCCAAAATGGAATCCTCTGTCTTTAATAAGTTTGGGAGAATGCAGAATAGCATGTCCTCAGAAGTAGCTGAGGCAGACCGGAGTCACCTGATCAGCCAGAGGGGTTGCTATTGCATAATGAAGCAGGGAAAGCTCTGGGACCGGAGCTCCTCCCTCCCTGGGTGTTGCTATGCTAAATCAGTTGGTACGATTTTGTGTTTCCTGACTCAGTCATCACAGCACTGAATTTGAGTCCCCACTGCAGGGCACATCACTGTGCTGGAGATGAGCTCTTTAATTGCACCTGGGGACCTGATTTATTTTCAAACAATTGCTGTCTAGACAAAATATGAATTGCTGAAACTTAGCTGTTCTCTAGCTTTTATGTCAACAGGGTCCTATCAAAGCATTCCTATTTAAAGAACCTCACTGATAGCAGTGGACACAAATGGATTGGGGTGGTCAGAATTGAGTCTCTTCCAGTTATGATGTAGTACTGTAAATCCATGTTTCTACTCATTTTTAAAGTCTTACTTCAACCAAATTGAATTTTGAAGTTTAAAATGGTAAACCTTTTAAATGCTCAGCAAAATCCTTCCCTCCCCCATTCTTGACCTCTCGGTTCTTTCTCCTGAGCTGACTGGCTTAAAGATGGATTCATGGCAGGTCATATGTCCACTATTTCTGTGTTATCTCTGTTCATTTTTAACCTTTTTTATTTGAGACCTTACCATTTTTGTGTCCAACAAACTGAACTGTACCTGACAAATCTATGTATATATCTATTGGAATATATATATTCGCAACTGTTTTAAGCCTTTGAAGTGCCTACCATTCTGACATGCTTGTTCCTATCTGGGCTGGGAAATGTCTGTACAATAACCGTGATTTAATAGCTGGTATTTTAAAAACACAGGTGACTGATAATAACTTTCTAAGTCTTAAAGAAAGCAGACAGTATTGTATCTATGTTCAGATATGCACTACTGAATAAAAATTGTGGCCTAATTCTGACTTGATGTTTTGTTGTAGACTGCTTATTTGTTCTTTAAGCTTCCCTCCCCGATGTCTCTATACATTTGTTTGGAGAAGGCTTTGTGTCTCATAAGCTCTCGAACACAATGGTGTGCATGCATACATTAGCAGTTGCTGTTATTTTTGAGTGCTTCCAATCAACCTGTTCCATGATAGGATTGTGACAAACCAGTTGAGACATGACTCATTAGCATTTAATGTTTTATTTACAAGTTCAAATATTTTTAATATGTTTTTTTCTTCATATTTAGCTATTCAGAAAAAATGATTGGGGGAGGGGGGCTTCACTCTCCTAGGCAGAACTAATTAATGAAGGCAACCAGCCTTCACCGCTTCACTGACGAAAGAAGCATAAGCTTCAAGGCAAAAGGATTCCAAGGTCAATGCTACAGACCTTGTACAAGCACAGACTTCACATGACATTCATTTAGCCGACACTTTTATCCAAAGCGACATACAAATAAGACAAATAAGACTTCAGCTGAAGTCTTATTTGCAGGCCATGCAAGCAAACTTGTGTTGATACAGTCATGTAGTACAACATCAGTACCCTGATGAACCACTGTTATTAGTAGTAGTGATATTTCTGCATGGCAAATAATTTACTAGTAGATGTAGTAGTGTAATAGAAAAATAACATAACCCTACTGTCATGACATGCACGCTGCTTGTTCTGAGTAATTGACTCATTCATTGAAAGGGGCGTGTTCAAAATAATAGCAGTGCATCGTTTATTTAGAGAATTAATTCTGTGAAAAAACAGGTGTCATTAATTGTCCTTTATTAAGGAAGGAGGGAAGCAAATGTTTCACACATTGTTATCAATTCAGAAGGAAATATATTTTATAAGGCGGCACAGATGGTGCAGTGGGTAGCACTGCCGCCTCACAGCAAGGAGGTCCTGGGTTTGAATCCCCGTTGTCCGGGGCCTCTCTGTGCGGAGTTTGCATGTTCTCCCTGTGTCTGCGTGGGTTTCCTCTGGGTACTCCGGTTTCCTCCCACAGTCCAAAGACATGCAGGTTAGCCTGATTGGAGAGTCTAAATTGCCCATAGGTATGAGTGTGTGAGTGAATGGTGTGTGTGCTCTGTGATGGACTGGCGACCTGTCCAGGGTGTATTCCTGCCTTTCGCCCAATGTATGCTGGGATAGGCTCCAGCCCCCCTGCGACCCTGTTCAGGATAAGCGGGTTAAGATAATGGATGGATGGATATATTTAAATAAGTAAAATTGGCTGTCCCAAACATTGTTCTGAGGTAAGATTGATTGGAGAGGGGAAAACGTATAAAGAAGTGCAGAAAATTAAAGGATGCTCAGCTAAAATGATCTCAAATGCTTTAAAATGGCAACAAAAACCCGAAACACATAGAAGAAAATGAGCAACTACTGTTGAAACGGATCGAAGAATAGTCAGAATGACAAAGATTCTGCCATTCATCAGCTCCAGAAAGATCAAAGATGATCTACAATTACCTGTAAGTGCTGTTACAGTCAGAAGACGTTTGATCGAAGCAAAGCTATCACCAAGAAGCCCCCGTAAGCACCATTGCTGAAAAAATGGCATGTGCAGAATTGGTTAAAATTTGCCAAGGAACACATCAATTTGCCCAAAGCGAAATAGCGTAACATTCTGTGGACTAGTGGTCGTCAACAGTACGTCAGACGACCCCTGGGTACTGAATTCGAGCCACAGTAGGCTGTGAAGACAGTGAAGCATGGTGCCGCAAAACTCATGGTATGGGGATGTTTTTCATACTGTTGGGTTTGTATACCAGGGATCATGGATCAGTACATCAAAATACTTGAAGAGATTATATTGCCATATGCCGAAGAGGAAATGCCCTGGTTTTTCAACGAGACAACGACCCCAAACACACAAGTAAGTGAGGAACATCTTGGTTCCAGACAAAAAGGACAAAAAGATAAGGGAAAAACTTGTGGGGTGACATAAAAAATGCAGTTTCTGAGGCAAAACCCAAAGATTCACAGGAACTGTGGAATGTAGTTTGTTCATCCTGGGCTGAAATACCTGTTTCTAGGTGCCAGAAGTTGGTAGACTCGATGCAACACAGATGCGCAGCAGTTATCAATATATTAGTTCAGTAATTTAAAGTGAAGTTAAATCTTGACTAAATGTCGACACTGTCATTTTTTTGGAACAGATTAATATTCCTTTTCTTTGCTTCCTATAAAAGAATAACGCAGACTTCATAAAATGTACTAATGCTTTGGTTTGGAATTGAATGTGTAATGTTTCCACTACATTTGAAATCTGGAACTAAAAGCTATTCAAAAATAGTAGTAGTTTATTCACTTTTTTTAACGCACTGCTATTTATTTGAACACAACTGTAGGTATAAGCTGCAACGAGGAGTATGTTAGGATAGCTTGGTGTTCTCTTCATACACAACCTGAATTGGCCGTTATTGGCTCTGATGGGTCCAGAAAAGCTACACATCTCTCCATAGCCATGGCAGTAATTTAAATGGGTGTGCAGTTTCATTGGTCTGTAAAATTTTGTCAGTTTGACCTTTGTTTGGCTAAATATTTGTCCTGGTTGCAAAAGAGAGCACAGACCCATGTTGCCTTTTGCCCTCCCAGAGGACAGACAGGATCCTTGACCTGAATTGCTTCAGTAAATGTCTAAATTAATTCTGTGAAATGTGGATCTTTCACAAGGTTCTTGCAAGGAAACAGTCAGACATTATTTTCTATCCAGTGAGATGGCTACCCATACTATTACTGATCTGCCACCATGTTTAACAGTTGGCAACAAGCATTGTGGGTTGACGTTTTCCTCCAAGGTCTTTCTCCAAATGTATTTCTGTCAAGGTGTAGGAAAAAGAGCAAAATACCTCTTATCAGACCATATTACCTTTTCTCATTGCTGAGAGACTTCTCAGATGATTTTGTACTACTTACAGCAGAATAAGAGTCTTTGTATCAGCCTTGGATACATAAGTGCCCCTGCAATTAATACCAGCTTTGTGAAACTTATGGTGTACAGTTTTAATGGGACCTTGTGTATTGATGAAACGAATGTATTGATAAAATTCTGTGGTAATTTAGAGGTTATTTGTTTAACAACTATTCCGTAAAATGTCAATTTTCTCTATGGGTGAGGTTGAACTTGTTCCCCTTGGCACATGTCCTTAAACACTTAAACACTGCTCTCAGAGACAAAGCTGCACAAATTCCCATGTTAGTAGAATAGAATATGGTGCCAATTTTATAGACCATCACATTGGTCATATACTGTAAGTCACTTCCTGTGCCAAGGAAAAAATTAAATTAAAGTTATTTCAACTGTGCTGCGGTTATGCATACTCGTATCTTAAAATCACTTGTAAATGGTTATGGTTGAGCTTGTGTGGGAGGAGGTGCTGTATGAAAATAGACAAAGGTCAGGCATTCTGTGTTGACAGAGGAGCTTATCAGAAAGGAGTATTGATAGTCCAGGCAGGAGGGCAGAATGACCCAGATCAATGAGTTGAGCAGGCCAGTGAGGGATCAAGTGAGTCTTCAGAAAACAGACAGCAGAACATCACCTGGTATGTGTTACTGGAACTGCCAAGCACCCACTGCAGATATGCATAGTCATGGTGATGTTTTAATGATTTGTGATGTATTAATTCTCATAATTTTCCATTCAGTGTTTGTGAAGACAATCATTTTGAAATGTACATTGTGTAATTGTATTTTTTTTTTCTGTCCAAGCCATAAGGTAGAGGTTTTATAATCTGAATGTGCAGATTTTCATTGAGCGGTGAGCTCTCTTAAAGACATTGGGTGAGTTTTGTGCCTGCTAGATTGAAAGTCAACTCAATGTTGTCCTATGGGATGCATGTCTTATGCATTCCCTACTGTAGCTATTGGTGTTCACTTATGACAGTTATGAGTGATCTGCAGTTAGTGGGTTTGTGATCCCAAGATCCCAGTTATTGGTGACCACTGCTTTTTACTGTAAGAACCATAGTTATTGGTGACTAGTGCTCTTTCTCCTTCAAAACTACAGAAGCTACAGAAGTACTGGAAATTGTCTACTGCACACTCATATCCTTCAGGTGAGTCTATGTCCTGCCTCGACTGTTAAGTGGAAGGGACAGGCTTCCTATCAGGCTATTTTCCATTATCTAATTGGAAAAACAATTCATAAACAGAGTTCCAGAATGATTACAGCAAGGTATTAATTAAATATTGCCTAATGTTTCATTGTGCATTGACATGCAATTGATTCTATTGGAACTGCTGCAATGCATTGGCACAGGAAAACTGTAGTAGAGTAGCAGACCGTTGACAATGCTGACCTTCTGATGCTTGCTACTTAAAGGTCCCTTGTGGCATCTGTAAGGGCAGAATGGATGTCCTTAGTCTTCTCTGCTTCTTGATTGGATTTTCCTCAAATAGCTGTACACCTCACCATGCTGGGGAAAAATGGGAGGTGGAAGAAATTAGCAGGTATGCAGAGGTGGCTCAGAAAATCATTGACCTGGCCGTGTACGGTGATGCCAGGAACCGCAGTTATGAGAAGCTGGCCAGATTCACAGATACAGTTGGACACCGTCTCAGTGGTTCCAAAAATCTGGAGCAAGCCATTGAGTACATGTACAAAGCCCTGAAACAGGATGGGCTGGACAATGTCCACCTGGAGCCAGTGAAGATCCCGCACTGGGTCCGTGGAAAGGAGAGTGCGCTGATGGTAAAGCCACGGCACCACCCGTTAGCCATCCTGGGGCTGGGGAGCAGTGTTGGCACACCTAGAGAAGGTAAAAATGTAAAATCTAAATGTGGGCATAAATGTGTACTGTTGTTGAGAGCATGAGCTAGCTCCCATGATGCATAAACAGGTCATCTATATGAGTTTAAGACAAGGGCAATAACACTAAACTCAAAAGAACCCTATCCACTTTCCCCCCTTGTGGTTGAGCCGTTGATGTCTTAAATTATTGTCGTGTTCATATTTATAGAATACAAAAAAACGTGACATAATAAAACTGCAAACCGGCAATGCCAGATTCTCTGCCACCGAGAATAGCAGTTTAGACGCTCATTTTAAATGTGATGTAGGTTGGTTAGAAAGCATTTGAGTGAGTCGTCAAGCTTTTTGGATACTTGCATGCTTTATAAAAACATACTCTCATATATGTGAATAAAACATATAACATAATTTCTGATCATTCATGTCTGGACAAAAGGTTATGCAGATGTTTTGTATTTGTAGAGATTTGGGGACACTTGGAGACATCTGGGTGCAGGTTTGGGAAAACTCATGTGGAATTTTTTTCAATATTTTTGCCAATTTCTGTAAACTAGTTGACTTCAAGTTTGTGCACAAATGTAACATAGTTATGGTTTGGTCCTTGACTTAGAAATTGGGATATTCAGTGCTAAACTATAAAAACATGTTTGGCAATGTTTTATTTTATTTTATTTTTTTTGTGTACACTGTACGCACATGCTCTGACATAAATTATTCCTGAATGGTACAAGCCTCTTCTTTCATTTAAACCTACAACCATTTGTGTGCAGTAAATGGTTTTTCAGATATTGACACATTTATGGAACTATTACAAAGTAGGTGGAATTGGTTAATGTCAAGCAGGCATTATATCACTCTGGTAAGTGTATTCTATTCCTTAAAAGAAAAAACAGACCGTGATGGCTAATTTTAGCTCTGATGAGGCACCAAAACTTAGGACCACTCATTAAATGCATATTGGAAGTGATATATCCTAAATGATATATCCTAAATGATTCACACCCTTGGTGAGCTGAAAGAAGGCTGTTCAAAAGAAACAGTAAAAGTAATGAGCTATATTGCATGCCAAAAATATGAAAATGTGCATCTTGCCCCCACAGAGAGCTCACCACATATACGCATTAAATAAATTAGATAGGGTGATTGGATGCTTGAAAGAGCCAGATTGTATTTGTGGCCAGTCCACTGAGAATCTGTTGGTGGTCAGTGGGATGTGGGATCTTTAATTCTCACGCTCACAAAAACATTTCTACAAATGAATGAGGTTTTTTGGTTGTGATCAGGTTATGTTTGTGGTATTTGGGCTCCTCTCCAGGTATTGAGGCAGAGGTTCTGGTGGTTGAGTCATTTGAGGAGCTGAAGCAACGAGCCAGTGAAGCAAGAGGGAAGATTGTGGTGTACAACCAGCCCTTTGTCAGCTATGGGGAGACTGCAAAGTACAGGTCCTCTGGAGCATCAGAGGCAGCCAAAGTCGGAGCTCTTGCTTCCCTCATTCGCTCTGTCACCCCATTCTCCATCAACAGGTCTGGAACACAACAATATTACACATTTGGCATTGTCATATCTTATTGTTTTTGATCATCTAAATTTGACTGTCTAACTTCAGCAAGCCGGCATTAGTAGTACTAACCGTAGCCTCGGATTCTAAAATGATACATTCATATTCCGGCTAATTTTTCCACACTAGGCTTTTTTAATATGGTGCACAATCCAAGAACACACATCCAAGATTGTAGAGACACCTCTTCTGAGTCTCATGCATTAGGTGTGAAAAGGACTGACATTAGCTTTGCATATCAAGCCCAAATGCCAGGTTTCAAAATCACATGCATTTCATGAGACAAATTGTGTCATTCACCTCTAATCCACCTCCCCACACACCCCACTTGAGAACTGTGCCTCTTGCATCACAGTTGGCTTTTAAATCCAGAAATCAATGTGGATATGCTGCTGGCTGTATCGCTATATATATCGCTTTCAGTCACCGTGGCCCTCAAAGATAAGGGCAGATCCCCAGCCAGTTTTGGTTTAGCCAGAAACTAGCTTTTCCCCACATTTGTAACTGTCATATTATTATGAATACTAAGTTTGAACTGCCTTTTTATGTTTATTCACCAGTAGAGTAGATGTGTTACTGTACCATACAGAAATTAAATAAAAATTACATTGTTGCTTTTTTTCCCCTAAGGTGCATCAGCCTATATTTGCATGTACTGTACGTCTGCCTTTTTTGTTACCTAGCTGTGCTTAACTTCTCACTGAAATTCAGGTGAATTCATTGAAAAATATGCTAGCTGTACTTTGAATCTTTTAGGAAATAACTGTCAATTATCGGTCTGATAACACCTGATAACCTTTTGCTCCACTGCCTCACACTTGGCTCAGTGGCATGAGTATGGCTAGGAGGGAGGCTGAAAACCAGCATTAGCCATGTAGCCCTGAATGAAGTCAGTGGCCATTTTAGATAAACCATTAGCCCCAGCTTGAGTTCCGGAGGTGGAAAATAACCAGGTCATCTAGACCCTGTGACCCAAGCAGACCAGTTTAATGTGTCATATCCTGTCACATGACCACTTACTGCAGATATTCTGTATTTCCTTGCTCTTCAGCCCCCACACTGGGTGGCAACACTATGAAGAAGGTGTGCGTCAAATCCCCACTGCATGCATTACGGTGGAGGATGCTCAGCTGTTGGCCCGGATGGTAAACAGGGGGGAGAAGATTGTGATCCACCTAACCATGAGTGCTCAGAGCCTGCCAGATGCTGATTCCTTCAACACTGTAGCAGAGATAACCGGAAGCAAATACCCAGAACAGGTACTGCATGGGTGTGTGGCAATGGTATAGGTTCAAGGGGCACATGCAATCACACTAAACAATACAGTAATTACAAAGAAGTTCCTTAACAACAATTTCAGTTAGTTACTCCATTAGTTTTGCAGAAGGCCATCTCCCTCTACTTTGTTGTGTGAACAATGTAATCATAGCAGGACTGCCTGTAGCCTGTAGCGTAGTGGTTAAGGTAAATGACTGGGACACGCAAGGTTGGTGGTTTTAATCCCGGTGTAGCCACAATAAGATCCGCACAGCCGTTGGGCCCTTGAGCAAGGCCCTTAACCCTGCACTGCTCCAGGGGAGGATTGTCTCCTGCTTAGTCTAATCAACTGTCCGTTGCTCTGGATAAGAGCGTCTGCCAAATGCCAATTATGTAATGTAATGTAATGACTGGTAGCCAGACCTTATTTAGGAATATAATTCACTGTACCTTCCTACTGTATATTTCCTCCAATATTATAGACTAGTCAATTTGGTTATTTACACTTTTACACATTTTCACGCATAACAGTCTCTCGAGTTTTCAGAGAATGGTGTGAAAAACAAAAGACATCCAGTGAGCAGAGTTTTTAATGAGAGAGGTCATAGGTCGGTAGGTTTTGGTGGCTGTACAGGTATGTAGCTGTAATGTACAGTATGTAGGTGTATGTGGTAGCGGTGTAAGGTATGTGTACAGTAGTTATAGGTAGAGGTGTAATTATTAGTGGGGTAGGATATACTGCATAATGTGGGTCATTTTAATACATGGCATTGGTATAGAAGCACAGGCAGTCAAAGAATGACGTAATACACCAGCTATACTACAAATAGTACACAAACTGTACATGAGACTACAATGAGAAAGGTTCTACATTATTTTATTCCTCTGGGCCTTATTTGACAGAAAGCCATGGTGGAGGATCAACAGCTAAAGGAAGTCACAGTGGTAGCATGTATGGTGCATATTCTGTTGTTGCTTAGCTTTATCACATTCAGATGTTTGGTAGGTTGAGCAGTTGATTGACACTGTGGACAAAGTCAGAGGAAGGGCGTTAGGGAGGCCAGTCCCCAGCATCTTGAGAGCCAATTAGGTAGTGGGCTCTGTTGGTCTGCTGTGTGTGGGGGTGGGTAATTTGCTGAGTTTGACAGGCTAGAGCTGTGAGGAGATTGGAGTCCTGCACTGGAGCCACCAAATTAGCCCCTTATTAGAGGGACGTCCTGCAATGTGAGGATTACCTTTCATCTCACTGGAGTAAGACTGCCTTTGCAGGTTATTGCAGATTTAGAGTGGGTGTTAGGTCTCCCATGTCTGTGAAAAGTTTGCAAAAATGCAGAAAAACCTCTGAACAACATCGCAGGAAAACTATTAAATTCAATAGTTTCTTCAGAACCCCAAACCAAAACCTATAACCATGTGCGCACTGTAGGTACATTCTTGAAAATTCTGAGAAAGCTTTTTTCTGTGCTTAGTTCACTCCATCTAAATCCAAATAAATATTTGAGATCACTTGTTAAAAAATGTTAAAAAATAAACAAATTCAATGTCACAGCTAGGGTAAGGTTATCACAACCTTCAAGCAAGGTCAGACTGGTCGGCTAGATGATTTACAGAACATGGCAGCAGGCAGGTTTTTAGTTTGTGGGCTGCCCTTGTGCAAATATTGAAGTCAACAGAATCAAATGCATAAATCAATCAATTTATAAATTCATCTATTTTTCTTCAGTGTTCACAAACAGTTATTTGCTTTGTATAAAATGTAATTTTCAGGCTGTTAACAAGGGCTGCACAGCCACTAAGAAATAACTACATTCATTTACACTGCTGATGAAATACATAGATCTTCCTGTGTCAGTGCAGTTACATATAAAAAGACGTAGCCACATACATCTTTGTAAAGTTATACTGTGGTATGTGGAAATGATCTCACTGTGATAGGACTGAAAATTAGGAAGATGGACGATGCTATTTTGTCTTGTTCTTCTTTTTTTTTTTTCATTTCCCCTTTCCATTCTGGGGTCACATGGAAGAATTTTTGTGTCAAAGTGAATTTGCAATATATAAATGTATTTGCTTTCTAGACTGGGCCTCATGCAAGAACATTTTAGTATTCTGTAAATGAGTTCCTTCGGACAGATGGCCAATGGATTTAACAAGAACGAGGGACAACTGATACCAGATTGGGTAGACAGCAGTTCATTAATTTGGAACAAAACATAATAATAAACATAAAAACTCTTTCTTTTTTCTCTTAAACAGTCCACTAAAATACATTTCTGAAAGCATTTGAGATGAGAAATAAGATACTAGGCGGCACGGAGGGTGCAGTGGGTAGCACTGTCGCCTCACAGCAAGGTCCTGGGTTTGAATCTCCATCGGCCGGGGCCTCTCTGTGAGGAGTTTGCATGTTCTCCCCGTGTTTGCGTGGGTTTCCTCTGGGTACTCCGGTTTCCTCCCACAGTCCAAAGATATGCAGGTTAGGCTGATTGGAGAGTCTAAATTGCCCATAGGTATGAGTGTGTGAGTGAATGGTGTGTGTGCCCTGTGATGGACTGGCGTCCTGTCCAGGGTTTATTCCTGCCTTTCGCCCAATGTATGCTGGGAGAGGCTCCAGCCCCCCTGCGACCCTGTTCAGGATAAGCGGGTTAGGATACTGAATGTATGAATGAATTAGTTGCTGATTCTTGATTGATATTTGATCTTCAATGCCTAGTTTGAATATTTGAGTTGTGTGTGCCAGGTGAGCTGCACTCTTGTTTACATACAGTCAGGTCCATAAATATTGGGACATCGACACAATTCTCATCTTTTTGGCTCTATACACCACCACAATGGATTTGAAATGAAACGAACAAGATGTGCTTTAACTACAGACTTTCAGCTTTAATTTGAGGGTATTTACATCCAAATGAGGTGAACGGTGTAGGAATTACAACAGTTTGTATATGTGCCTCCCACTTTTTAAGGGACCAAAAGTAATGGGACAAACTAACAATCAAACTTTCACTTTTTAATACTTGGTTGCAAATCCTTTGCAGTCAATTACAGCCTGAAGTCTGGAACGCATGGACATCACCAGACGCTGGGTTTCATCCCTGGTGATGCTCTGCCAGGCCTCTACTGCAACTGTCTTCTGTTCCTGCTTGTTCTTGGGGCATTTTCCCTTCAGTTTTGTCTTCAGCAAGTGAAATGCATGTTCAATCGGATTCAGGTCAGGTGATTGACTTGGCCATTGCATAACATTCCACTTCTTTGCCTTAAAAAACTCTTTGGTTGCTTTTGCAGTATGCTTTGGGTCATTGTCCATCTGCACTGTGAAGCGCCTTCCAATGAGTTCTGAAGCATTTGGCTGAATATGAGCAGATAATATTGCCCGAAACACTTCAGAATTCATCCTGCTGCTTTTGTCAGCAGTCACATCATCAATAAATACAAGGGAACCAGTTCCATTGACAGCCATACATGCCCACGCCATGACACTACCACCACCATGCTTCACTGATGAGGTGGTATGTTTTGGATCATGAGCAGTTCCTTTCCTTCTCCATACTCTTCTCTTCCCATCATTCTGGTACAAGTTGATCTTTGTCTCATCTGTCCATAGGATGTTGTTCCAGAACTGTAAAGGCTTTTTTAGATTGAGAGTTGTTTGGCAAACTCTAATCTGGTCTTCCTGTTTTTGAGGCTCACCAATGGTTTATATCTTGTGGTGAACCCTCTGTATTCACTCTGGTGAAGTCTTCTCTTGATTGTTGACTTTGACACACATACACCTACCTCCTGGAGAGTGTTCTTGATCTGGCCAACTGTTGTGAAGGGGTTTTTCTTCACCAGGGAAAGAATTCTTCTTTCAACCACCACAGTTGTTTTCCGTGGTCTTCTGGGTCTCTTGGTGTTGCTGAGCTCACCGGTGCGTTCTTTCTTTTTAAGAATGTTCCAAACAGTTGATTTGGCCACGCCTAATGTTTTTGCTATCTCTCTGATGGGTTTGTTTTGATTTTTCAGCCTAATGATGACTTGCTTCACTGATAGTGACAGAGAAAATTGGTGAATGCGCTAGTTCTCTTAAATCACTTGTTTTAATTTATTTAAACATTTTATGAAATCTCTTTGCATGAGTGTAAACCCTTATGCAATATTAATTGACACAGCTGGGTTAATTTAGCTGAAACATATGGGTTTCACCCAAACAAGCAAATTGTAAAGTGCAATAAGCTCATCTTAATAAAGGAAACGTGCTGCCTTTCAACTGAATTGGTGATGTTACAAATCAGTAACATTACATTACATTAATGGCATTTGGCAGACGCTCTTATCCAGAGCGACGTACAGTTGAGTTTTAGACTAAGCAAGAGACGATCCTCCCCTGGAGCAATGCAGGGTTAAGGGCCTTGCTCACGGGCCCAACAGCTGTGCGGATCTGTGCGGCTACACCGGGATTAGAACCACCGACCTTGCCTGTCCCAGTTATTTACCTTAACCACTACGCTACAGACCACTCCTGTAACACTTTCTGTGAATGGTGCTTCATAATGGCTTTATAACGCTTCATGAGCAATCCATTCTATCTTCATGAATGGGGGCGGCCTGTAGTGCAGAGGTTAGGGTAAATCACTGGGACACGCAAGGTTGGTGGTTCTAATCCCGGTGTTGCCACAATAAGATCTGCGCAGCTGTTGGGCCCTTGAGCAAGGCCCTTAACCCTGCATTGCTCCTGGGGAGGATTGTCTCCTGCTTAGTCTAATCAACTGTACATTGGTCTAGATAAGACCATCTGCTAAATGCCATTAATGTAATGTAATGGTATGAAGTGCTCATGAATGGGCCTTCATAGAAAGAGTATTCTAGAAATGCTGTAACATAGCTTCTGTCCATATTTTAAAGGAGATCCCTAATGTTCACAACAAAGGGTATATACTTACAAAGGCACCCTCTGCACCGTATACAGTATTGTTATGACTGTGTATGTGCACAGCTTTAATGGCTTTTTTGAATTGTACCCCAGTTTATTTGAGAAATCGTATTTGTCTGGTTTCAGGCCACCAGTGGTAGGTAGCATCATAAAAATAGAAAGGCTGTTTCCTCTCTTTAATGCTTCCTGAGAGAAAACAGGGCTGTTGTGATGTAATACAGGCAGACACCTGCCTGCTCCTGCCTGCACTCTGACAGAACACAGCAGACTGCAATGGCAAGACATAAAGGCTTTGCGTAACCATATACTTCAGCCAATTTGTATGTGTGGGATGTCCTAAGGTTGTCAGATATTTCTGCCTGCATGGAAACACGTTTCCATGTGTGATAACACTTTCTCCCACATATGCATGCACACAGTATATGAGCACACGCAACATAACACATACAGGGAACACACAGAAGCATACTCTGATGTAAGTCGTATATTTATACTTTCACTCAATGGTTGGTGGGCTCTCAAGGCTGGTTTTGGTATTTTGGCACGCATTTATTTATATGACGTATTTTTCCGTGGTTGAGCTGTGTGGGATTAGGAAGATGTACTGTAATGGTAAATCCACAAATAATTCCAATAAAAAGCACTGCATGCATTTTATTGCAGGTATGCATGATTATATGCAGTTTCATTGGTGTGACATGCCTCATTTTTGTTTTGGTATGACAGTTGTGTACGTAGTACATGATATTTAAAACTCACATGTATTTCTGAGTTGTTCTTGCCGGTTATCTAGCAAAATGATTCTTTCAGTTACCACTTACAGGGTTGTTATGATGGGGATGTAGTAGGATATTGGAATTGGATAATATTATACAAATTCTGACATAGCAGACTGTATCAGTGGAAATGTTGAACTTTGTGACATTGAGTGTGGTGTGGAAGACATCATACTAAGGAAATGAAATTCAGAAAGTGAACCTTTGCACATCATCCTGTTTGCCAGTCTTATTTTTCTTTTTGCCTATTTTGTATCTCCTATTGAACAATGCTCAAGCACCATGTTTTGCACTCACACAAGAAGCATTGTAGTAATGTGGGTACTCTGATGTGCCTATGAGACAGTTACTGAGACCACGTTATGTTACTTTTTTACCACATTATGAGCCACACTTGTTACAGAACGGTGCATCTAAGTAGCTATGTGAACAAAATGCAGCAATTACTCTAAGAACCCTGGCCAACATAAGCCCACGTTAGACCTACCCCAATTGGATGAAGCCAGCTGCGTCCCACAGAATCCAATCCATGATTTGTTGACTGCATAGCCCAGCGAGACAGCTCAACTATTGGTATCTAGGCTAATTATTTTCAAGTAGAAATCATTGCTCTCTGTTAACAGAATTCCCAGCTAATTTAATGCCTTGCTATGTTTTATAAAGCAATAATATGCATTTGTGATTGCAGTATAAAGATTTAATTGACTCTATTACAGTGATTTTAATGGATCGATAAGTAATAGAAATAGCATCAGTATATTACAGCTACTGAACATTTCAACAGCAGTGCATTGGATAGGGAATAACACTTCTATCAAATAGTGTAGGGTCAGAATTCAGATAGGGTATTACTGTTTTAGGGCGGCACGGATGGTGCAGTGGGTAGCACTGCCGCCTCACAGCAAGGAAGTCCTGGGTTCGAATCCCCGTCGGCCGGGGCCTCTCTGTGTGGAGTTTGCATGTTCTCCCCGTGTCTGCGTGGGTTTCCTCCGGGTACTCCGGTTTCCTCCCACAGTCCAAAGACATGCACGTTAGGCTGATTGGAGAGTCTAAATTGCCCGTAGGTATGAGTGTGTGAGTGAATGGTGTGTGTGCCCTGCGATGGACTGGCGACCTGTCCAGGGTGTATTCCTGCCTTTCGCCAAATGTATGCTGGGATAGGCTCCAGCCCCCCTGCGACCCTGATCAGGATAAGCGGGTTCAGATAATGGATGGATGGATGGATGGATGGATGGATGGTATTACGGTATGAAGTGTTTTTACACCCAGGGAGGAAAGACCCCTTCATAATGTCAACACCCTTAGTTGGACTAGTGGCTTAGACACTTTCTGTGGCTTAAACACTTGATCAGCAACAACTATACAACAGTGAAAACACAATTGCTAATATCTTTATGATAAGTAGGCATCCAGTGGCAGTGAATTATGGCTTTTGCTACTGGCTAGATAAACTTCAGCAGATCCATTTTTCTGGTGTAGATTGTATCATGTTAGTGATCATGAATAGTTTTTTGTGGTGTGAATCATTTTTTATTGCTTTTTTTATTTCATTCTCGCTAATTCCCAAGTGTATTCTTTGTTCATTTTAGGAATGGCTCACACCTCATGTTCTCGATATGTGTATCTGAATTCTGTGTATTTATATGAGGTGAGAGGATATAGATGTTATTGTTTATGTAGACTCTGTGTCTGAAATGGAATTTCGTCAGGAAACCCAGAGAAGTTATATCAGTTCCATATAGGTATCGGGTATGCCACGACAACCTAAGACTTAGGGAATAGTATACCTGCCATCAGAACATTATAATTTCTATGTAATACAACTCAATGGAGAAGAATTTAATGCAACAAAAGCACATACTGCCTCAATAAAATGATCTTTCTCAAGAGTAATTTCAGATTTTAGTGCTCAAAGAGAACCTTTAGAACACAGAAATGAGAAGCACAAGACCATATGAATCAGCTGCTTCAGTCATCTGTTGCACAGTCATCTCTGTCATGGAGCAGGAAACAGCACCAAAATTAGCATCCAGATTCATGACCTCATTTCCTGTGTGTGTGTGTGTGTAGACAGCACTAGCTTAACCATTGCTCTCTCAAAGCAGATGGTAAAACCTTTGCCATTAGTCTTATTATTTTGCTACCCTTACTTAGACATATTAAAGAGTGCCTCAGCTGAGTTTTTTTCATTGTGAGAATCAATGTTTTTAACAAAATACAATCAGTGATGCAAGATCTTGAGACCTGACTTATGATGCCTATTGATTTTGTTCTTTGCTTTCTGTAGATATTTTCTTTTTTGCTTCCCTTGGAATCACCCTAATATAATAAAAGGTATTTTTCTCCACTTTTTTTCAGTGTTTTCTTTCTTGCTCATAGTATTAAGGTCCCTCTGCTGAATCGTATAATCCTGTCAGACAGAATTGTCTGTGACATTAATCAGACACAGATAATAAGCCAGGCTGAGAAAGAATATGTCAGTGACAGAGCCAGTGGGAGTGTGGCTTTGAACGGTTGAGGACACAGCAGTCTACTCTGGGGACATTTCTGAAAACAACAGGTTTATCTACTCGGACAGCATTTTGGCTTTTTTTGTTGAGCTGCCAGTTCTCCACATCGCTGAATCCTACATGAGAGATTGAATTCCTTTAGGCTTTGCTTTTTTTGTTTATATTGAGGGTCGCTCAACATAAAAGAGCTCTGCTGCTACGGGGCAGGCAGCCTGCTAAACGACCCACGCTGTTTTCCACCAGATTTTAATCTGAAGGTACAGCAGCCACAATCGGCAGTCTTTATAGGTTCATTTGTGAAGATTTAAATAATCTTTGTCAAACATTGGCGAATAACTTCGCAATGAGACACTGTCTCATAGACTGGACAATACTGTGAATCCCACCCTTTTGGTGGTGGCACTACAGTCAATTTTCCATTGCCCCTCGGTACTCCTAGCTACAGTCAGAAATTCAACAGAAAGTATTTATTTCTTGGCCTTGGGGCACATAACTTTATCAGGAAATAGTGCTTTTGTTTCATGTGCTACCAAACAGTTCATTAGTGGCTTTTTAAATATCATATTATTTTATTTTTTAAGCAGGCTGTATTCTACTTTTACGTTTACCTTCATTCAAGCTGCAGGGTACTACGGAAAAGGCATTATTATAATTTTGCTATAGAAATTATCAGTAGCCAATTTTTTCCAGTTCTTTTTTAAGTTAAAAAACTAAAATTAAAGTTTATTTCGATGTAATCTTTCAAGTAAATTTGAGAATCTTACTGTTGTTTTTCTTTTTAAAATTTGGGGAGAAAGATAATAATATGCCAACATATGCGTGTCTTAGGCTGTACGCTTTCCCTCATCTGCAAAATGTGGAGGGAAAGAGGCTTCTAGAAGGACAGATGTGTAGTCTTGCAGCGGGAGGGCCTTGCAGCCGCGGCATGTGGGAAAACACCTTGTACAGCAAACATTCCTGGCTGGGAGGGCACTCAATCCAAGAGAGAGGAGAGGAGGGGGTGGGGTGGAGACGAGCACTGGACATGGACATGACGTTCCTCACAGTTAGGTGAGAGCACAGAGGGTCACAGCTCAGTGTGCCAGCGTAGGGAAACCCGCTTCCCCATGTGGTTGCTGTGTTTTAGTTTGAGTTTTATACTGAACGGTCAGTGTTTGGATTAGAGGTTGGAAAGCTGAAGCCCAGGTGCACCTTCTGAAAACCTTAGTCTGCAGCTTTAAGCAAGAAAAACGGCCCATTTCTGAAAGGCTGTATGGGTGGCATATTACTGGCCCCCATACAAGAGGTCCAAGCTGCACTAGTGGAATCATCATTTATACATTGTAATCAAGCCAACACCTCATTTTAAGACTGATTCATGAGGTATTTTACAGGTAGTAAAAGTGTCTTGTTTTCATCATTGTAAGTTAGAATATGGTTGTCAGCCTTGTTCAAGACTTGGGACATGAACAGCTGGAAAGGATTTTATCTAGTCAACAGTAGATAGATAGAAGGTAATCGATGGAACAACATACACGGTAATGATTTTCCTGTGGGTAAAAGGTGAATTTATGTGCTACTGAATATGGACTCACCAGTGCTCAAACCTTCACTCAGGTGGTTCTGATCAGTGGGCACCTGGACAGCTGGGATGTGGGTCAGGGTGCCATGGATGATGGAGGGGGTGTTGCCATCTCCTGGGAGGCCTTATCTCTGCTGAAGGACCTGGGTGAGTCAAAGCTGCATGTCATTACAGAGCAACAAACAGGAGCTCCCACGTTTATTTATTAGCCCATAGGAATTTAGTGGGCTAGTACAATGGCATACTGATTGCTGGGACTTTCAATCATTTTCATATGTTTCTTTGTGTCCAATGCAACACAGAAAAAACATATATTGTAGACTTTCTACAGCAGTGGATAGTGAATTTATACTCCTGTTTTTTTTCCTCAAATGTAATTACCATATTTGTATTGTGTCATGAATGAATTTACATCAGTGAAAATACATATAACATTTTTTATATCTCCTCAATATAGTAGCTAGTGTGTGCATCCTGTGACATATGTAGCCAGGCAACTGTTTTTTCATCTGACAACTACTGCACCAGGTAGGCCTTCTGTACCGGCAACAGATGGCAGCTCGCTGAAAAGGAGCTGTATCATTCAGAAAACCATGAAAGAAAAAAGATATATTTTTTATTACTAAAATCCTGATCACCACTGGTTTCAGTATTGGTTATTTACTTAACTGCAATATGACATCCCTTTTAAATTTATGAACCTTTCAGTCTTTGGATGACTTCCATTCCCGATGTGTTTGTACTGTATTTCTGCTTGTACTTTGATATATTGTAGTACAGATTGTACTGTATTGTAATGAAGCCAGTTTCTCGGAAATCTGGAAAGCGAAATGGAAACAGAGAATTTGATGTGGTGCCTTTCATTTTTTATTATGATTTTTTTATTTTGTGACCATACTGAATATTTTGGGTTTGTTTGTTTTCAATCACGATTCTGAAGGTCATTCATATTGCCATGAGACGCATCAGTACACAAACCTCCAGCTCATATTCTTGGAGCTAATTGGAGCCGTACTGTTGCACTGGACTTAATCGAGTGTTTCCTTTTGCCAACGAAGTTGGGGAAAAAATAGGAAGCATGTGACAACGAACTGGAGACAGTTTTGTTTTTAGGGGAAATTGTCTGACTATTGCTACAGTGCAGGCAGCCTCCTGACCAGTGACCCCTTCATATCTCTGCCCTATCGGTTCATTTCTCTGCCCTATCGGTTCATTCCTCTCTCTCTCTCCTGTATTGTGCCTCAGGGATGTTGTCAGCAGAAGGGAGATGACCGTGTAGCTCAGGGTTGGGATTAATTTGGAAGATATTGATGAGGGTCGATGCGATATACAGTATGGAACATACTAATTGGGTTGCATGAGGAGTGTCAAACTGTGAATGTCCTGTTCATTCCTGTTGAATAAACTCAATTGACTTTGACCTGAATGGCAGAGAAAACAACCCTTAAGCCACTGGGCTTCAGAGTGCATGGATTTTGGCTAGATGCTGGACTCATGAATAGAATCTCCAAAAAATGATTTTAATATAAAGTAACAAAAAGAAATTCCAGGCAGGGTCTGGTTTCTCCTGCCTTTTCATCTTATAGTGCCTTTGGCAATAGGGACAATAAGCACTATAAATAAGAACAGGAGCACTGTCCTTTAGTCCCATTAACTCATAAGATATGAGTTACTGTAGACCCTGGCCCCTCTACCCACACCCACACACACACATACACACACCCGCAGACACACACACACACACACACATACACACAGACACACACACCCGCAGACACATACAGACACACACACACACACACACACAGACACACAGACACAGTCACACACACACACACACACACACACACACACACACATAAACACACACAGTCTCACACACACAAAAACACATACACACACCACACGTCGACAGACTGGGAATGACACAATTGTTATATTTGAATAGTGGTAAATTTGAGATGCAAATTTGTCAGACACTGTCATTAATTAAGGATTCCATTCCCTGATTCCCTGAAGGATGACAGGCAAGCGAGTGCAATTGTTCTTGTTTCTGTCCCTTTATCTGTGACAAACATGTTGCCCACATTATTGTAGACTTAAAGCAGAAGCCTAGGGGCTGATATCTGAACAAAAGCGTCAACCTTTCTGTGGGAGAGTGGGAGGGCGTGATTGAGCAGGAGATGCACACTGTGATGCTTCTCTTGGTAAGAGCTAGGGCTCCATGACAGGCACATTTTAATGTATTTTCCTCTGCCTTCTCCTTTAAACATTGAACGAAGTACAGTGTGAGCTGAGGTGCTCAACCTCAGACCACTTTCGTAAATATTCAGTCATTTAAATTAATAGAATTTGAGATGTGAGTCAAATCAGCAACCTTCCATATGTAAGTCATCTGAATCAAATAAATAAATAATTTGTGAACAAAATGTAATACTGAGCCATGTACACTGAGTGACCACTTTATTAGGTAGATCTGTACGGCAGCTTGTTAATGCAAATATTTAATCAGCCAATCATGTAGCAGCAACTAAATGCATAAAAGCATGCATACGTCAAGAGGCTCAGCTGTTTCTCAGCCTAAATGACAGAATGGCGAAGAAATGTGATCTAAGTTACTTTGACCGTGGAATGATTGTTGGTGCCAGATAGGGTGGTTTGAATATCTCAGAAACTGTTGATCTCCTGGGATTTTCATGCACAGCAGTCTGTGAGAAACAAAAAACATCCAGTGAGCAGCAGTTCTGCGGGCAGACACATGTTGTTAATGGGAGACGTCAGAGATATTTTCCTTTCTGCTGTCTTATGTCATGATGAAGACTACTTTAACAAGTCAATAGACAACTTTCCGGAGCATTTCCGGTGTATTTCTGCATTCGGGCCTCGGTGGGTATTGCACTTCCGGTTGAAGTGTAGCGTCGTGTAGTTACCGAGAGAAAGTTGTTGTTACCCCCGTGTTTTCATTTTTGTATAACGTTTGTATAACTAAAATGCGAGTGAAATGGGAACATTCACCTCCTACTTCTCTATCAAGGGAAGGTACTGCGTCTATCCCACACCCGTATACAGTACACACTTGGGAGGATAATATGTCTAAATGGCCCAACATCACATACAGCAAGATTTGTTCCTACTTCGTGGACTCAATGGCGGTAGACGGCAACGCTATGGAAAATCTAAAAAGCTCAGAAGCCTACCAATATCTCCACAGCAACAAAGTTGGTTGTGTACTAACATACAAACACGACAGCTTTGTGTATTTGAAGGCAAATGTCGAACCCAGCCAGTGTCTCAACAATTCCTGGCACAATGCGTGGGTGGTGGTAACAGAGGCAGGAGACGTGGAGACTGCGGGCTGCAGTTGTGTAGCTGGACCTTCTGGAACTTCTGTAGCTAACAATCAAATTATCTACCGTTAGGCTATACTGTTATTGATTAGTATAATTGTGGGTGACAGGGGGATTATTAGCCCCGAAGAAGGCACAGACAGCTCTGGTCGGACACTGATGGGAGATTTTATTTAAGTAGTCTTTGAACGTGCAGACAGTTCCGGGGCTTGTCAGTCTCAGTCAGATCGCTCCGTTTCTCTGCCTGCATCTCCTGCTGCTTTCCCGGTTCTCCCCGTCCACTGACGCGCGTCGGCTCCCGCCCGTCAGTTACTGTCAGTCAGAAGCAAAGAGACACGTCAGCCATGCAACATATATCCACTTCTTCATTCCCACTCAGTCTAATCTAAGTCAGCTAACAACGCCCCCTGCCTGCCACAATGAGGTTGGTCATAATCAGAATATCAGAATCAAGTTCATTGGCAGGTAGGTTTTTACACGTACTGGGAATTTGCTGTGGTCAGTTGGTGCATAACACTGCTGGATAGACACGTTGTCTATTCAGCAGTGTTATGCACCAACTGACCACAGCAAATTCCTAGTAGGCTATCTGGCATTGGAGTTGTTTCTGATTCTCTAGGGTTTCTGGCAATAGCCAGCCAGCTGGGCTAACGATAGTAGCTAGTAGTAACGATAGTAGAGACAACATCTCTGTTGAAGCTACTGTCTAGGTAACCAGCATTAAACCAGGCAACGTTACAAAACTAACATGACTAACATGACTTAACCACCAAACTAGCCAGCTAGCTCAACACAAAACTAACATGACAAAACTAACATGACTTAACCACAAATCTAGCCAGCTACCTCAACACAAAAATAACATGACTAACATGACTTAACCACAAATCTAGCCAGCTAGCTCAACACAAAAATAACATGACTAACATGACTTAACCACAAATCTAGCCAGCTAGCTCAACACAAAACTAACATGACTTAACCACAAATCTAGCCAGCTAGCTCAATTTAATTTACCCTCTGATTCAAGCTCAATCTGGCAGCCGGTGGTTCGCTCCAGTTTGCGTCTCTTTCTCTGGGGAGGGCGGTCGTATCCCAACCACAGTTCAGGGAATGGGTTTTCTTTGGTTGGCTTTTTATCAACAAAGTGATGGGAACCGGAAGTTAAATACCCACCTCCCACACAAAAAACAAACATGGCAGCGCCCTAGATTTGGGCGCGTAAACTCGTCTATACAGAAATAAAATGCATATTGTTGGTTCATGCGAATTCAGATACTGTTTGTCCACATGTACTTGACTGCTCTCTAGGGCTTCGTCCAAAGAGGACCGTGCGGGCAGTGTTGTGGTCTGCAGAGGAGCAAGGAGGTGTCGGAGCCCAACAGTACTACAACCGTCACAAGGCAGGCTAACCCCTCCATATGTCACTCAGCACTAACTGGGTTGTTCAGAACAGTCTTTTTAAAGCCCAATGAATACATTTCAATGAAGCAAACTTAATACATGTAGTATATTTAGTTGTAGTCTTTGAGTAAGTTGCTATTAGGGAGTGCAACTTGTATTCACAAGCCTATATGTATGTCTGCCATGCTGCTAACCTCTTGGTTCCTCGCCCCTGCAGGCAAACATCTCCAACTTTGACCTGGTGATGGAGTCAGACCTGGGCACCTTCAGACCTCTGGGGATGCAGTTCTCGGGGAAGGCAGAGGCCAGGAGGATTATGGGACAGGTTATGAAGCTGCTAAAGCCCATAAATGCCACGGAATTGGAGGAGCCAGCAGAAGGCACAGATATCAATATGTGGATGGATGCAGGGGTGCCAGGTGAGTCTTTAAATCTGTCCAAGATGTACTTTGTTAACATCGTCACTTCCATGGAAAGGAGTTCCTCTGCCTTCTCACTGTATAAATAGCTCCTTTTTTGTGTCCTTCCCTAATCATCTTTGCCATAGCTCTTACTCAGGCTTCCTGTCCACATGTCATCATCACATGTCATGGGTTTCAGTTATGTTCCATCTGTCCTGTTTAAGCGGAACATTTTCAGAACTTTTTCCTCTGATCCAATGCTTTTCCAGCCTGTCATGAACCACTAACATGCAAGCTGACACATTGACAGCAGAAGCTCAGATTGCATCAGTGTTGGTTTGGAGGAGATTTCTTTGGCAAAAAATAAAAACTGTCCATGCGGTATATTAACTGCGGTACAGCTATTTTTCTGAAATTCTCATTTTAACTTAGATAAATTCCTTTAGTAACAAACCCATTTCAAATGGCTATATATATATATATATATATATATATATATATATATATATATATATATATATTTCCTTTATCATTAATTTAGCTCTTATTTCACATACAGTGGGCTCCCTTTTTTATTTGCACCCTTAGTAAAAATTGAGAAAAAAGCTGCAACATTGATAATGATAAATATTTTCTGTTCAAACATAGAGGAAAACTATATACTCTCTTGTTTCAATGTTTTTTATTTAGTAATCTCATTTTTTTCTGAAAACTGCAATTGTTGGCACCCCTAACAGTTATTGTAAATAAAATCAAACAAAGTGAAATTCGCAAAACAATTTTACTTTAATTTATATTGTGTCATTCCATCACTTACTGTTTCAATAGATGAGGTAATATATAAAATGCATTTGTCAACCATCAGCATGGGAAAAGCCGAAGAATTGTCAATTTATAAGACACAGATGGTAATTGACAATCACAAGTTGGGTAATGGTACAAAAACATACAAAAACGGTCAAACATAACACTTAGCACAGATTGGTTGTGTCTTGGGGTCACCAAGTCTAAATAAAAAAACATACAATGGCACCTCCATGACAGCCCTTACTGAGAACAATAAACAAAACCAAGATCTTGAGTTTGCCAAACCTAATTTGAATTATGACTGGAAGAGAGTGCTATGGTCAGATGAGAGCAAAATTTTACTTTTGGCCATACGCGCCATCAAAATGTTTGGCGGCAAAATGGCATGCATACAAGGAGAAGCACCTCATACCTACTGTCAAATATGGCGATGGGTTATTGATGTTTTGGAGATGTTTTACTGCCAGTGGTCCAGGAGCGCCATTTAAGATCAATAGCACAATTAAATGAACACTAGGAAATCTTGGCAGAAAATCAGGTTGCCTCTGCTATTGGACGTAGGTAGATTGTCAAGCATACATCAAAATCCACACAGAAATGGTTAAGTAAAAACAACAGCCACGTTCTGCAATGGCTATCTCAGTCTCCAGACTTAAATCCCATGAAAAACCTGTGGTCTCAACTGAAGAGGGGGGTATCCCAAGGATATCAATGATTCTGAAAGGTTCTACAAATGTGTTTTCTGCAAAATACAAAGGTTCTGCAAATGTATTTCCTAACCTTATCACAAATTATAGGAAAGGTATTGAGCCCACTCTATTTTCCATTCATACAACTGAATGCAATCATTGAAGCAATTCAAGTCGAACATCTTCATCAAGGATACAGCAGATGTGAGATGAAAACCTTATGGTCGCAAACCAAGTTCTCTGGCCACCATTTCACGCAGCTGTCCATATGATATTTTCCCCTAGATGTTCCCCTAGGCACTACATAACAGGGCAGAGTCCTGATTATTGCTGGTTTGGTTTATTTTGTGATCATATCATGTACAAAATGACTAATTCCCCCGCACATTATCTACTCAAGGCAAGGCCCATGGAAAGTTCTGCAGGACAGTGCAGCACAGATTGTAACGATTATAACACATTGACTGTTCCCTTACATTCTGTTCTGTATCAGCATGCACAGATTTCCTACATCAGAATAGCTAGCACATGTGCGTCTGTGGTATTAAAAGGCTCTGCTGACAAAATGAAATCACCATGGCAGTGCATCAGACAGTGCTGATGCCAGGAGTAGTTTGGTTATCTGAAGAAAGTTGTCTGCTTGCAGGTTTATGTGGGCTAAAGACATGGAAGTTCTTTCTTCTGATAAAAATTACCAAGAAGTGAAACTGCTGATGAGAAGTGAAAATATCTTTATAAATAGAAAGAATTTCATGATCCCTGTCTGAGTGGACATATTTTACTTGAAAAGGGAAGAAAACAGACAGGCAAACAAATGTTGCATTCATGAAACCCAGGAACAATGCTTCCTCAAAGGACATAATCCTTTGGTCTAGTGCTGGCTGAAGGAATCACATATGTTAAACTGTTTCCTCAAAAGTTCTAGAAACTAGAGCCATTTATCATTATATTATAATGCAATTCTTCTTTGTAGGTGCCTTGATCTAGCAACTTACAAATGTTACATTTAAGATACTGTATTTATTCATACCCATTTATACATCTGGGTGTTGAACTCATTAATTATTAAAAGTGACTCACTGTAGTTTCTGATGTTTGAGGTGTCCAAGATTGGGAGCAAAGATTTAGATTGTCAAACCTCTACAGCAATTGTGCATACAGAATGGATATGTGATTAAAGCATTTGTCACATGTCTTTATTTGATTTTTAAAACAATATTATTCATGTAATTAATTATTATAATTGAATACATAATAATGTATGAGATATGGACTAGCAATATCATAATAACATATGTTTCAGACTATACAGTAGCTTGGGATGAGAGTAAGCCAGCACTGCAGAATATACGGGGAGAGTGAGTTTAATATGGTAGGCATGCAGAATACATCACCAGGGCCAAGTTATACAGAGATCAAGAACAAAAAATTCATACAGTGCTTTTGTTTTCACCAGGAATATGCTGGTGGAAATTTCAACACATACTGTTCGGTCTGGAAGCGGGGGATAGCGCACTGCCCTAACGCCAACCAGATGTGCAGCTATACGGCTATCCACTTTTATACTCCAGAGATCCACAGAAACAGTTTAAAACATTGCATATGAATTTGTCTGATAATGGTCATTTTTAAATCAAACTTATTAACATTTATTTGTCCCTTTTCCCTGTATTTCTTACAGTAGATGAGGTACGCTCCAAATATTCAGTAGGAAAACAATTTTTTGTACACACACACACATGGATTAACCTCTCTGGATGTTGTTCCCTATAGGTGCCAGCCTACTCAATGATAACAGTAAATACTTCTGGTTCCACCACACTCATGGGGACACCATCTCTGTTCAGGACCCGGAGGAGATGAACCTGTGTTCAGCTGTGTGGGCTGTTGTGTCTTACGTCATTGCTGACTTAGACGAGATGTTGCCGAGATAGTACTGGCCAGGCCTGTCTGTCACTGACTACAGCATTACAGTCCCGAACAGTCCTGCAGGGCATTCAAACAGGAGTGTGTTGAATCTAGTACATTACATTTGGGTTCCCTTACCTTATAAACTGTGAATTCTCCATTATTATTCTCAGAAGCAGAAGTTTTTCATGTTTGCATGTCAGTAATCTGTGAGCAATGAAAACCAAATAAAAATGTGATGTTGTTATTGCTTTTTAATAATAATAATCATCATATTCATCTTCTTCATCAGAAACTAAATTGTCACTGTCCCAATACTTTTAATTTGTGTATATGATACATTAGATATACCATATACATTTCTTTACATCGTTTCTGCACATTCGTGGTTTAAAGATATGCATACATAAATACCTCATTCGCAGCAAAGTCATTTTTACTTCCTCCATACTTACAGCAAGAATGTTAAATCCGGCATCTCATTCCATGTGTATGCAGTCATACTAGGCACATTAAGCTGCATACCTCACTATGATTATATCAATTAAATCAATACACAGGACAGGAAGTGATCCATTATTCCTTTCTCCCATTTCCTTGTGTTCACAGATGAAAATACATGTTTTATGCCAGGTTTAGGCCACGAGAGGAAGAGGTGCATTGTGTAGTTTCAGAAAGCTGGAGGAAGTTGAAAAGAAAATATCCTGTTTCAGCTTGAATAATTATATCTGAAAAAACAATATGTGTATATACCAATGCATTCATACTGCAGTGTATTATGCTGACATGACAAGGGGGGGGACAAGCATAATATTATTGGTGCATTTTGCATGAGGTATCCTGTTCGAAACATGTCTAGGTTTCCTGAAGAGAGCATAAAGTATAGTTACAGAAAAATATAGAGGACAAGCTGTACATCCCATATTAGCTTCAGTGGCTTTTCTTTCTTGCAATTTTTGAATGCCGAAAAGAGGGGAGAAAATTGTGCAAATGGACCTCAAGGGAACTGTAGCTGTCAGAGAAGCATGATTAATTTTTAAAAATAAGAGCGAAATGGCTGTGCTTCAATAGGCAAACTGGCTACATTCCCTAGGAATGGGATGAAAAAAAATCTCACTTGCATGTAGGAGGGTTGGACGTAGACAATGTTCTCTCACTTGATGCAGGAATGATTCAACATATCACTCGTAATAACACTCCCCTATCATAACTGTCAGACTCTGACGTCTTCACTAGTTATCACATAGTCCTGTGGAGAGCTGAGCATTGTGCTTGCACGAACGTGTTAAAGATAGAGAGCGAGAGAGAGATGTAATGAACTATAGCCTATTACAGTATATATGTGTCTAGCATCTTAAAATGCAAAGGTGTATTTCATAAATGTCCAATACTGACCAAAAGAAGATGCAGTGAATGAAGCCACAGGTGACAAAGGCTTGTCGCAAATTTATAAATAGGTCAACATTGGCAGTGTTAAAATCATCAAAAAATCTGTATTATTTCAATGAATCTAGTATATTCAATGTACAAAACGAATCAAAAACGAATGATTATCCTATGTCACACTCAGTTCCGACTCAGTTGAAGTCACATGTACTTAATAATATTGCATGCAACCATTGTCCATGATTTTATTAAGTAAATCCAATGATTCATTTTATGAGTGCATGTATTCCAATAGGCGGCACGGATGGTGCCGTGGGTAGCACTGCCGCCTCACAGCAAGGAGGTCCTGGGTTCGAATCCCCGTCGACCGGGGCCTCTCTGTGCGGAGTTTGCATGTTCTCCCTGTGTCTGCGTGGGTTTCCTCCGGGTACTCCGGTTTCCTCCCACAGTCCAAAGACATGCAGGTTAGGCTGATTGGAGAGTCTAAATTGCCCATAGGTATGAGTGTGTGAGTGAATGGTGTGTGTGCCCTGTGATGGACTGGTGACCTGTCCACGGTGTTTTCCTGCCTTTCACCCAATGTATGCTGGGATCCCAGAGTACCCAAAGTACTGTGATTTGAACCCAGAACAACCCACCCCCCTCCCCCCATCAATTAGGACACCCCTGCTCTGTCCAGTTGTTTAGCACCTTACCAATCTCTGGGCTTACTTTTCTTTAGTATTAAAAAGTAAGTAGTATACTGTACAGGGTAACTGCAGTAGGCAATATTTAGGGTGTGAAACAGAACTGGAATATGACTAGGTTATACCGATAACATCCACACTTAAGTCCATGCAACGTTATATGATAACATTCTGAAATGTAGCACAAAATGTTGTTACCGCAAGGCTTTCAAAATATGACACCAGTATTCAGGTGCCTTCATTGTGAGGAATGGGTATTATGTGAGCACAGAGTAGATTCCTGTGGCTGTTCCGTTTACTTGAGCTTCTTGGCTCACTGTTCTGTTGTTTCACCCCTGGCAAAACACACAGGAAAACGACAGGAAGAAGGCCCACGGTAAAACTTCATTTTAAATCACTATCTTTTTGTGACCTGGACACTGGCCCACCAAAGTCTGACTGTGTACTGCGGAACTCCACCTGGAGCAACACAGCTCCAGGCCTCTGTTACAGCATACAGTACATGAATCAGTGAGAGCCATCTTAAGATCTTTCCCTTAATAAATCCCAGTGGTTGTAAGATCATGAGCATTCTTGTGTTCTTCCCAAACACAATGACTCAACAGAACAGCAGCTTAGAGGCAGTGACATGTACCCTCAATGATGTTTTCATGGATTCAGAGCTCAGTTCAACAGCACAGAGCTAGGTAACAATAAAATGCCCAACAATACATCCTTACCAGCCTAAAATGCATTCAATTTAATTATGCATTTACTGTGTTTTTATTTGATCTTTGTTCTGCAAGCTGCCTTTCCCATCTCATATACAGTGGGACCCTGACTGGCAATGCACAATAAATGCTTTAAAATATAAACAATAGGATTAGTAAGTGCTGAACATGAGATAAATACTTTACTTTATTAATGTTTCAATGGAACCACCCAAAATCAAACATCAATTTCAACAAAATCAAGATTACATTATTATTGGCACCCCTGGTTAAGTACTTAGTGCATCCACCTCTGGCAAGGATAACAGCATGGAGTATTTTCTTGTAATGCTTGACAAGGTTAAGGAACACATTTGGAGGAATTCTGGATCATTCCATTGCACCACCCTTCACATTGTTGGGTTAGCATTTATCAACTGCCCTCTTCAGTTCAGCCCACAGGTTTTCCATTGGATTGAGGTATGGCACCTGAGATGGCCACTGCATATATTTTGTTGTCACAGAACCATTGATATCTGTTATGCTTTGGGTTATTGTCTTACTAGAAAGTCCACCTACAGCCAAGTCTCAGCCTTGTTGTTGAGGCAACCAGATTGTCAGCCAAAATTGCCTCATACCTTGTGGGGTCAATTGTACCATGGAAGTAACAGCCCCAAAACATTTCTGACCGATCACCGATTTTTTATGCATCTCTGTTTCAATGCCAAATGTCGATGGTGTATCTGACGATTTGTCATTTTTCATTCACTTTTTTAGAACCTTTTGAAAGGTTTAGATGAAAATACAGCTACAGGATAGTGATTAGGATCTACAATGCTGCTATAACTAGAGGTAGAGAAGGGTTTTGAGCTTGTGGAAGGTTGACTGCTAAGTGTCACGCATCATTAGTTCTCGAGTCTGCCGGGGTATTTGTTCTAAATTGCACTTCCTCTCTATTTTATGGGAATTGCTTGCGCTTTTGACTTGATTGCACCCCTGTGGTCACGATTTGAAAGTTACAATTTTAAATACTTCACGTAAATGATCCTTTAGCCTGTGAGTTGCCAACACAAGTTTAATGTGTTCAATGGAACTTTAATGTAGGCCAATTGACTCACAAGGCCCACAAGTATCCCTGGGGCCTATGCATTTTTGAAATGGTTTTGTTCAAGTAATTTTGACCTATGATATGCTGATGTTGCAACCAGTATTTGAACTTTGTACTTTGAACTTACATTTTGATATAAAGGATGGCCTTGATTTATATATTTATCAAATTCCCTGTTTGGGTTGCAGTTAAAAGTCCAATTTGTTTTTTAAATGTGGTGTTTCCATGGTGATTTATTATCACTACTTTGAGAGTGAGAGTTTATGAGAGTGGCAGCAGGTCCACGATTGGGAGGAACTAAGAGAGTGATATAGAGAAAGCAGAAGCTAGCAAAGTGTTTGTGGAGAGGGTGGTATTTACAGTAAACCAATGCATATTGTAATTTAACCACAATTAGTACAGAATCAGGATATTTTCAGGCTCTCAAAAGGCGTGTTCTATGAAGAAACAAAGCCATTTCAGTATTACATTATCATTTTTCTGCATCTGTGCATATTATCACAGAGCATCTACTGAACAGGGAATTTAAAGTCGTTGGGTGATTTCAAACTCTTTGCCTCGCTGGCACCATAATTTTCACCCATCTGCCGCCCTCTAGTGGGAGCTCTGGTGCATTACAAGGAAAACAACGTTGAATGGTCCTGGGCAGCTGAGTGGTTGCTCTAAAAAGAATGTGGTCGCTGGTTAACATAGTTTAACAGTTTAATGCTGTGTGAAGCATGGGTCTGCAATGTTGGCCCTGGGGGACCGCCATGTATGCTGGTTTTCATCCTAACCACATATTCAATCCCAGAATTTTAACAATATGAGTTTTCATGTTTAGATGGATTTTTACCCTCTTAAGCTGCATTATGTCAGAAATAGCTATACATGTCATAAAGAATAAAAGTCCTATGTTCGCATTGCTTTTTGCGCTATATTACAAGCGACAAAACAAAAAAGAGGAAACAAAATTTTAAACTTGCTTGTGCTTTTGACTTGATTGCACCCCTGTGGTTACAATTTGGAAGTTACATTTGAAAGCAAAAATTGAAACTGATCAAATTCAGTACTGAGGGGAAACAATTGGACACTAATTAGGTTGTCAAACACGTGTTTTTTCTTCATAATTCTTTCCCTTAATGTGTTAAAGGTACAATAGGTAATTTTGGACGGCCAGCAACAAACTCCTTCAAACCACAACACAGTTTATCCCTCGCCATTGGTTATGCTCTGTATTTGAATTCTTCATGTCCATGTGTCCACACCTTCATCAATTATGAACCGATTGACTCATCTCAATCTTTAAGGGAATACACCAACATTTACGAAAATATATATTTTTTCCGACTCACCCAGACGAGATGTTCGATTTCATTTCCCATGTTCGGTTTCCATGTTAGCATAACGTGTTAGCTTAGCATTGTGCATCAAGACTTGAAACCTATAGGAATCACTGGCCTACCCTTCAGTGAAGAAATACACATTACAGCAACTCTGATTTATTTACATGAGGTATCATGTGTATTTGAAATACACATGGAAATCTGGAAATCTGTCTGTTCCATCAAAACGCACTGAGGTGGGTTTATCGCTCTATCGAATGTGAATCGCTCACACATAGGTTTTTTTTATAGTTACAGTTCGTCTATAATATTTAATAGTTCATATTTCACAACTGTAAAGCACATTGCTTATTATTTATTCTAGTTTCTTCTAGTTGCTAGCCCTGCCAGCTATGCCAGCTTGAAATGTAGCTGGTCAAGCTGGTCATAAACTGATCGAGCTGGGTATGAGTTGGTGAACCAGTATTGCCAAGCTGGTCATAAAGCTGGTCAACCAGTTAGAGCTGGTAGCTTGTCTGAGCTGTTTCAAAACATAACTGGAGCTGGTCAAACCATGTCAAGTTCGCAGCTGGTCTGAACTGGTCATCCAGCTGCCAGTTGTTTCGAAACCTAGCTTGAGCTGTTTTTTTTCTTTTTTTTTTTCTTCTTCAGCAGGGAGTGCTATCACTAGCAACTATGCTGAGCTATTTTCTCTATTTTATGCACCTAAGTAGGCTAGTACTGGAGTTAACTTTGGGCTAAATAACGTGGTTCGTTAGTTCTACAAGACTAAACCCACCTTCATTTTAGGATTTGGTCTACCCGATTTAATCAGTTACTTTGAGATTTCTGCCCTGCCACTGTTTCAAACACGTTTCTTACATTTATATTTAAATTAAGTCCATGCAACGTTATAAACATTCAAACTGTAACATATTTTTATATCTCGTCTGTTATTAACGTGAATGATCATGTTTCCGTTGCCAGAACCAGCTAGCTAATGGGAACAACTGGGTATGTATTTGTACGTAATAATACAGCTTTTGCATTTTGGTATATAGTTATGTATCTTAAATTAATTATTACCTGCCTTGTAATACCTGTACCTAGTTAGCTAATGTTACTAGCACATTGAATTTACATTATTTATGCGCAAACAAAGACAATTTACATAACCTATGTTAGCTGAACTACAGACGGTTACAGTTGTACAAAGGCTTACTAGTGTCATACATTTCAGAAATAATTGTCCTTGGAAGATTTTTAAAGGCAAATTTCTATGGATTTTTTTGGGTCAAATGGAGTAGGCCTATGCAAGTTAATTCTATATTGCCTTAAATATTGGCAAGACTCAGAGGTTCTAATATTTTGGCAGGCAAATTATGGGACTGAAGCCTAAATACATAATCTGGATCATGGGTATATATAGACGTGAGTCATGTGTCTGGATTTTGTGCCTTTTACTTTTTAGTCAGTTTTCTCTGCTGCAGATTATGAACAACCTCAAATCTAAACCTTAAAGTCATATTATTCCTGTTTTCCCAAGTTTAAAAATACAATCTCCAATGGATGGTTTTCATCCCTGCCTGACATTTACTCACAGGAAGTTTCCCTAATCTCACATAAAGAAATTGCATTGCTTATATGGAATATGAAAAATGTGTTTTATGAACTTCTCCATAGCTATTTATCCATGGTGTTGTTAGTGGTAGACAATGACCTAGGACATAAATTAATACTGTGTCTTAAAGTGGTAAATGATATTGCTGCTTTGGCATCATCTACTGGTGAGAAAAAAAAAGAAAAAGATAAAAACCATTAAGCCTATGAACATCCTATCTGTCAATTTATTTAGCATTGAATCCATTTCTTAAAATTTATGCTAAAATGTATTCATTTAATTTGGTACTTGGTACCTGTGTGTGTGTGTGTGTGTGTGTGTGTGTGTGTGTGTGTGCAT